>NW_027063903.1:0-29648 GCF_032884065.1 Artemia franciscana
AAAATAGTCAAATATCTCCATTTTTTCAACATACGTAGCTATTACCCTCGAAAAGTAAAACTTTTGAAATAGGAAAAGAGCCTTTAATAACATTCTTTACCATGTGCAATCATAAAATTGTCTAATATCTTCATTTTTTCCACAGACAAAGCTATTACCCTCAAAAACGAAAACTTTTGACATAGGAAAAGAGCCTTTAATCACATTCTTTACCATTTGCAATCATAAAATAGTCTAATATCTTCATTTTTTCAACATACGTAGCTATTACCCTCGAAAACTAAAACTTTTGAAATAGGAAAAGAGCCATTAATCACATTCTTTATCATTTGCAATCATAAAATAGTCTAATATCTTCATTTTTTCCACAGACAAAGCTATTACCCTCGAAAACTAAAACTTTTGAAATAGGAAATGAGTCTTTAATCACATTCTTTACCATTTGCAATCATAAAATAGTCTAATATCTTCATTTTTTCAACATACGTAGCTATTACCCTCGAAAAGTAAAACTTTTGACATAGGAAAAGAGCCTTTAATCACATTCTTTACCATTTGCAATCATAAAATAGTCTAATATCTTCATTTATTCAACATACGTAGCTATTAACCTCGAAAACTAAAACTTTTGAAATAGGAAAAGAGCCTTTAATCACATTCTTTACCATTTGCAATCACAAAATAGTCTAATATCTTCATTTTTTTAACATACGTAGCTATTACCCTGGAAAACTAAAACTTTTGACATAGGAAAAGAGCCTTTAATCACATTCTTTACCATTTGCAATCATAAAATAGTCTAATATCTTCATTTTTTCAACATACGTAGCTATTACCCTCGAAAACTAAAACTTTTGACATAGGAAAAGAGCCTTTAATCACATTCTTTACCATTTGCAATAATAAAATAGTCTAATATCTTCATTTTTTCAACATACGTAGCTATTACCCTCGAAAACTAAAACTTTTGAAATAGGAAAAGAGACTTTAATCACATTCTTTACCATTTGCAATCATTAAACAGTCTAATATCTTCATTTTTTTAACATATGTAGCTATTAACCTCGAAAACTAAAACTTTTGAAATAGGAAAAGAGCCTTTAATCACATTCTTTACCATGTGTAATCATAAAATAGTCTAATATCTTCATTTTTTCAACATACGTAGCTATTACCCTCGAAAACTAAAACTTTTGAAATAGGAAAAGAGCCTTTAATCACATTCTTTACCATGTGCAATCATAAAATTGTCTAATATCTTCATTTTTTCCACAGACAAAGCTATTACCCTCGAAAACTAAAACTTTTGAAATTGGAAAAGAGCCTTTAATCACATATTTTACCATGTGCAATCATAAAATTGTCTAATATCTTCATTTTTTCAACATACGTAGCTATTACCCTCGAAAACTAAAACTTTTGAAATAGGAAAAGAGCCTTTAATCACATTCTTTACCATTTGCAATCATAAAATTGTCTAATATCTTCATTTTTTCCACAGACATAGCTATTACCCTCGAAAACTAAAACTTTTGAAATAGGAAAAGAGCCTTTAATCACATTCTTTACCATTTGCAATCATAAAATAGTCTAATATCTTCATTTTTTCAACATGCGTAGCTTTTACCCTCGAAAACTAAGACTTTTGACATAGAAAAAGAGCCTTTAATCACATTCTTTACCATTTGCAATCATAAAATAGTCTAATATCTTCATTTTTTCAACATACGTAGCTATTACCCTAGAAAACTAAAACTTTTGAAATAGGAAAAGAGCCTTTAAACCACATTCTTTACCATTTGCAATCATAAAATTGTCTAAAATCTTCATTTTTCCAACATAGGTAGCTATTACCCTCGAAAACAAAAACTTTTGAAATAGGAAAAGAGCCTTTAATCACATTCTTTACCATGTGCAATCATAAAATTGTCTAATATCTTCGTTTTTTCCACAGACATAGCTATTACCCTCGAAAACAAAAACTTTTGAAATAGGAAAAGAGCCTTTAATAACATTCTTTACCATTTGCAATCATAAAATAGTCTAATATCTTCATTTTTTCAGCATACGTAGCTATTACCCTCGAAAACTAAAACTTTTGACATAGGAAAAGAGCATTTAATCATATTCTTTACCATTTGCAATCATAAAATAGTCTAATATCTTCATTTTTTCAACATACGTAGCTATTACCCTCGAAAACTGAAACTTTTAAAATAGGAAAAGAGCCTTTAATCACATTCTTTAACATTTGCTATCATAAAATAGTCTAATATCTTCATTTTTTCAACATACTTAGCTATTACCCTCGAAAACTAAAACTTTTGAAATAGGAAAAGAGCCTTTAATCACATTCTTTACCATTTGCAATCATAAAATAGTCTAATATCTTCATTTTTTCAACAAACGTAGCTATTACCCTCGAAGACTAAAACTTTTGACATAGGAAAAGAGCCTTTAATCACATTCTTTACCATGTGCAATCATAAAATAGTCTAATATTTTCATTTATTCAACATACGTAGCTATTACCCTCGAAAACTAAGACTTTTGAAATAGGAAAAGAGCCTTTAATCACATTCTTTACCATTTGCAATCATAAAATTGTCTAATATCTTCATTTTTTCCACAGACATAGCTATTACCCTCGAAAACTAAAACTTTTGAAATAGGAAAAGAACCTTTAATAACATTCTTTACAATTTGCAATCATAAAATAGTCTAATATCTTCATTTTTTCAACATACGTAGCTATTACCCTCGAAAACTAAAACTTTTGACATAGGAAAAGAGCATTTAATCACATTCTTTACCATTTGCAGTCATAAAATAGTCTAATATCTTCATTTTTTCAACATACGTAGCTATTACCCTCGAAAACTGAAACATTTGAAATAGGAAAAGATCCTTTAATCACATTCTTTACCATTTGCAATCATAAAATAGTCTAATATCTTCATTTTTTGAACGTACGTAGCTATTAACCTCGAATACTAAAACTTTTGAAATAGGAAAAGAGCCTTTAATCACATTCTTTACCATGCGCAATCATAAAATAGTCTAATATCTTCATTTTTTCAACATACGTAGCTATTACCCTCGAAAACTAAAACTTTTAAAATAGGAAAAGAGCCTTTAATCACATTCTTTACCATTTACCATCACATTCTTATCATTTGCAATCATAAAATAGTCTAATATCTACATTTTTTCAACATACGTAGCTATTACCCTCGAAAACTAAAACTTTTGACATAGGAAAAGAGCCTTTAATCACATTCTTTACCATTTGCCACACATCTTTGCCATTTGCCATTTGCCACATCTTTACCACACAACATAGGTAGCTATTACCCTCGAAAACAAAAACTTTTGAAATAGGAAAAGAGCCTTTAATCACATTCTTTACCATGTGCAATCATAAAATTGTCTAATATCTTCATTTTTTCCACAGACATAGCTATTACCCTCGAAAACCAAAACTTTTGAAATAGGAAAAGAGCCTTTAATAACATTCTTTACCATTTGCAATCATAAAATAGTCTAATATCTTCATTTTTTCAGCATACGTAGCTATTACCCTCGAAAACTAAAACTTTTGACATAGGAAAAGAGCATTTAATCATATTCTTTACCATTTGCAATCATAAAATAGTCTAATATCTTCATTTTTTCAACATACGTAGCTATTACCCTCGAAAACTGAAACTTTTAAAATAGGAAAAGAGCCTTTAATCACATTCTTTAACATTTGCTATCATAAAATAGTCTAATATCTTCATTTTTTCAACATACTTAGCTATTACCCTCGAAAACTAAAACTTTTGAAATAGGAAAAGAGCCTTTAATCACATTCTTTACCATTTGCAATCATAAAATAGTCTAATATCTTCATTTTTTCAACAAACGTAGCTATTACCCTCGAAGACTAAAACTTTTGACATAGGAAAAGAGCCTTTAATCACATTCTTTACCATGTGCAATCATAAAATAGTCTAATATCTTCATTTTTTCAACATACTTAGCTATTACCCTCGAAAACTGAAACTTTTGAAATAGGAAAAGAGCCTTTGATCACATTCTTTAACATTTGCTATCATAAAATAGTCTAATATCTTCATTTTTTCAACATACGTAGCTATTACCCTCGAAAACTAAAACTTTTGAAATAAGAAAAGAGCCTTTAATCACATTCTTATCATTTGCAATCATAAAATAGTCTAATATCTACATTTTTTCAACATACGTAGCTATTACCCTCGAAAACTAAAACTTTTGACATAGGAAAAGAGCCTTTAATCACATTCTTTACCATTTGCAATCATAAAATAGTCTAATATCTTCATTTTTTCAACATACGTAGCTATTACCCTCGAAAACTAAAACTTTTGAAATAGGAAAAGAGCCTTTAATAACATTCTTTACCATGTGCAATCATAAAATTGTCTAATATCTTCATTTTTTCCACAGACATAGCTATTACCCTCGAAAACTAAAAGTTTTGAAATAGGAAAAGAGCCTTTAATCACATTCTTATCATTTGCAATCATAAAATAGTCTAATATCTTCATTTTTTCAACATACGTAGCTATTACCCTCGAAAACTAAAACTTTTGACATAGGAAAAGAGCCTTTAATCACATTCTTTACCATTTGCAATCATAAAATAGTCTAATACCTTCATTTTTTCAACATACGTAGCTATTACCCTCGAAAACTAAAACTTTTGAAATAGGAAAAGAGCCTTTAATCACATTCTTTACCATTTCCAATCATAAAATAGTCTAATATATTCACTTTTTCAACATACGTAGCTATTACTCTCGAAAACAAAACTTTTGAAATAGAAAAAGAGCCTTTAATCACATTCTTTACCGTTTGCAATCATAAAATAGTCTAATATCTTCATTTTTTCAACATATGTAGCTATTACCCTCGAAAACTAAAACTTTGGAAATAGGAAAAGAGCCTTTAATCACATTCTTTACCATGTGCAATCATAAAATAGTCAAATATCTTCATTTTTTCAACATACGTAGCTATTACCCTCGAAAACTAAAACTTTTGAAATAGGAAAAGAGCCTTTAATAACATTCTTTACCATGTGCAATCATAAAATTGTCTAATATCTTCATTTTTTCCACAGACAAAGCTATTACCCTCAAAAACTAAAACTTTTGACATAGGAAAAGAGCCTTTAATCACATTCTTTACCATTTGCAATCATAAAATAGTCTAATATCTTCATTTTTTCAACATACGTAGCTATTACCCTCGAAAACTAAAACTTTTGAAATAGGAAAAGAGCCTTTAATCACATTCTTTACCATTTGCAATCATAAAATAGTCTAATATCTTCATTTTTTCCACAGACAAAGTTATTACCCTCGAAAACTAAAACTTTTGAAATAGGAAAAGAGCCTTTAATCACATTCTTTACCATTTGCAATCATAAAATAGTCTAATATCTTCATTTTTTCAACATACGTAGCTATTACCCTCGAAAACTAAAACTTTTGACATAGGAAAAGAGCCTTTAATCACATTCTTTACCATTTGCAATAATAAAATAGTCTAATATCTTCATTTTTTCAACATACATAGCTATTACCCTCGAAAACTGAAACTTTTAAAATAGGAAAAGAGCCTTTAATAACATTCTTTACCATGTGCAATCATAAAATTGTCTATTATCTTCATTTTTTCAACAGACAAAGCTATTACCCTCGAAAACTAAAACTTTTGACATAGGAAAAGAGCCTTTAATCACATTCTTATCATTTGCAATCATAAAATAGTCTAATAATTTCATTTTTTCAACATACGTAGCTATTACCCTCGAAAACTAAAACTTTTGACATAGAAAAAGAGCCTTTAATCACATTCTTTACCATTTGCAATCATAAAATAGTCTAATATCTTCATTTTTTCAACATACGTAGCTATTACCCTCGAAAACTAAAACTTTTGAAATAGGAAAAGAGCCTTTAAACCACATTCTTTACCATTTGCAATCATAAAATTGACTAATATCTTCATTTTTCCAACATAGGTAGCTATTACCCTCGAAAACAAAAACTTTTGAAATAGGAAAAGAGCCTTTAATCACATTCTTTACCATGTGCAATCATAAAATTGTCTAATATCTTCATTTTTTCCATAGACATAGCTATTACCCTCGAAAACCAAAACTTTTGAAATAGGAAAAGAGCCTTTAATAACATTCTTTACCATTTGCAATCATAAAATAGTCTAATATCTTCATTTTTTCAGCATACGTAGCTATTACCCTCGAAAACTAAAACTTTTGACATAGGAAAAGAGCATTTAATCACATTCTTTACCATTTGCAATCATAAAATAGTCTAATATCTTCATTTTTTCAACATACGTAGCTATTACCCTCGAAAACTGAAACTTTTAAAATAGGAAAAGAGCCTTTAATCACATTCTTTAACATTTGCTATCATAAAATAGTCTAATATCTTCATTTTTTCAACATACTTATCTATTACCCTCGAAAACTAAAACTTTTGAAATAGGAAAAGAGCCTTTAATGACATTCTTTACCATTTGCAATCATAAAATAGTCTAATATCTTCATTTTTTCAACAAACGTAGCTATTACCCTCGAAAACTAAAACTTTTGAAATAGGAAAAGAGCCTTTAATCACATTCTTTACCATGTGCAATCATTAAATAGTCTAATATCTTCATTTATTCAACATACGTAGCTATTACCCTCGAAAACTAAGACTTTTGAAATAGGAAAAGAGCCTTTAATCACATTCTTTACCATTTGCAATCATAAAATAGTCTAATATGTTCATTTTTTCAACATATGTAGCTATTACCCTTGAAAACTAAAACTTTTGAAATAGGAAAAGAGCCTTTAATCACATTCTTTACCATTTGCAATCATAAAATTGTCTAATATCTTCATTTTTTCCACAGACATAGCTATTACCCTCGAAAACTAAAACTTTTGAAATAGGAAAAGAACCTTTAATAACATTCTTTACCATTTGCAATCATAAAATAGTCTAATATCTTCATTTTTTCAACATACGTAGCTATTACCCTCGAAAACTAAAACTTTTGACATAGGAAAAGAGCATTTAATCACATTCTTTACCATTTGCAGTCATAAAATAGTCTAATATCTTCATTTTTTCAACATACGTAGCTATTATCCTCGAAAACTGAAACATTTGAAATAGGAAAAGATCCTTTAATCACATTCTTTACCATTTGCAATCATAAAATAGTCTAATATCTTCATCTTTTGAACGTACGTAGCTATTAACCTCGAATACTAAAACTTTTGAAATAGGAAAAGAGCCTTTAATCACATTCTTTACCATGTGCAATCATAAAATAGTCTAATATCTTCATTTTTTCAACATACGTAGCTATTACCCTCGAAAACTAAAACTTTTAAAATAGGAAAAGAGCCTTTAATCACATTCTTTACCATTTGCAATCATAAAATAGTCTAATATCTTCATTTTTTTAACATACTTAGCTATTACCCTCGAGAACTAAAACTTTTGAAATAGGAAAACAGCCTTTAATCACATTCTTTACCATGTGCAATCATAAAATTGTCTAATATCTTCATTTTTTTCAACATAGGTAGCTATTACCCTCGAAAACAAAAACTTTTGAAATAGGAAAAGAGCCTTTAATCACATTCTTTACCATTTGCAATCATAAAATTGTCTAATATCTTCATTTTTTCCACAGACATAGCTATTACCCTCGAAAACTAAAACTTTTGAAATAGGAAAAGAGCCTTTAATAACATTCTTTACCATTTGCAATCATAAAATAGTCTAATATCTTCATTTTTTCAACATAAGTAGCTATTACCCTCGAAAAATGAAACTTTTGAAATAGGAAAAGAGCCTTTAATCACATTCTTTAACATTTGTTATCATAAAATAGTCTAATATCTTCATTTTTTCAACATACGTAGCTATTACCCTCGAAAACTAAAACTTTTGACATAGGAAAAGAGCCTTTAATCACATTCTTATCATTTGCAATCATAAAATAGTCTAATATCTTCATTTTTTCAACATACGTAGCTATTACCTTCGAAAACTAAAACTTTTGACATAGGAAAAGAGCCTTTAATCACATTCTTTACCATTTGCAATCATAAAATAGTCTAATATCTTCATTTTTTCAACATACGTAGCTATTACCCTCGAAAACTAAAACTTTTGAAATAGGAAAAGAGCCTTTAATAACATTCTTTACCATGTGCAATCATAAAATTGTCTAATATCTTCATTTTTTCCACAGACATAGCTATTACCCTCGAAAACTAAAAGTTTTGAAATAGGAAAAGAGCCTTTAATCACATTCTTATCATTTGCAATCATAAAATAGTCTAATATCTTCATTTTTTCAACATACGTAGCTATTACCCTCGAAAACTAAAACTTTTGAAATAGGAAAAGAGCCTTTAATAACATTCTTTACCATGTGCAATCATAAAATTGTCTAATATCTTCATTTTTTCCACAGACAAAGCTATTACCCTCAAAAACTAAAACTTTTGATATAGGAAAAGAGCCTTTAATCACATTCTTTACCATTTGCAATCATAAAATAGTCTAATATCTTCATTTTTTCAACATACGTAGCTATTACCCTCGAAAACTAAAACTTTTGAAATAGGAAAAGAGCCTTTAATCACATTCTTTACCATTTGCAATCATAAAATAGTCTAATATCTTCATTTTTTCCACAGACAAAGTTATTACCCTCGAAAACTAAAACTTTTGAAATAGGAAAAGAGCCTTTAATCACATTCTTTACCATTTGCAATCATAAAATAGTCTAATATCTTCATTTTTTCAACATACGTAGCTATTACCCTCGAAAACTAAAACTTTTGACATAGGAAAAGAGCCTTTAATCACATTCTTTACCATTTGCAATCATAAAATAGTCTAATATCTTCATTTATTCAACATACGTAGCTATTACCCTCGAAAACTAAAACTTTTGACATAGGAAAAGAGCCTTTAATCACATTCTTTACCATTTGCAATCATAAAATAGTCTAATATCTTCATTTTTTTAACATACGTAGCTATTACCCTCGAAAACTAAAACTTTTGACATAGGAAAAGAGCCTTTAATCACATTCTTTACCATTTGCAATAATAAAATAGTCTAATATCTTCATTTTTTCAACATACGTAGCTATTACCCTCGAAAACTGAAACTTTTAATAGGAAAAGAGCCTTTAATAACATTCTTTACCATGTGCAATCATTAAATTGTCTAATATCTTCATTTTTTCAACAGACAAAGCTATTACCCTCGAAAACTAAAACTTTTGACATAGGAAAAGAGCCTTTAATCACATTCTTATCATTTGCAATCATAAAATAGTCTAATATCTTCATTTTTTCAACATACGTAGCTATTACCCTCGAAAACTAAAACTTTTGACATAGAAAAAGAGCCAACATACATAAAATAGTCTAATATCTTCATTTTTTTAACATACGTAGCTATTACCCTCGAAAACTAAAACTTTTGAAATAGGAAAAGAGCCTTTAATCACATTCTTTACCATTTGCAATCATAAAATAGTCTAATATCTTCATTTTTTCAACCTAGGTAGCTATTACCCTCGAAAACTAAAACTTTTGAAATAGGAAAAGAGCCTTTAATCACATTCTTTACCATGTGCAATCATAAAATTGTCTAATATCTTCATTTTTTCCACAGACATAACTATTACCCTCAAAAACTAAAACTTTTGAAATAGGAAAAGAGCCTTTAATCACATTCTTTACCATTTGCAATCATAAAATAGTCTAATATCTTCATTTTTTCAACATACGTAGCTATTACCCTCGAAAACTGAAACTTTTGAAATAGGAAAAGAGCCTTTAATCACATTCTTTAACATTTGCTATCATAAAATAGTCTAATATCTTCATTTTTTCAACATACGTAGCTATTACCCTCGAAAACTAAAACTTTTGAAATAGGAAAAGAGCCTTTAATCACATTCTTTACCATTTGCAATCATAAAATAGTCTAATATCTTCATTTTTTCAACGTACGTAGCTATTAACCTCGAATACTAGAACTTTTGAAATAGGAAAAGAGCCTTTAATCACATTCTTTACCATTTGCAATCATAAAATAGTCTAATATCTTCATTTTTTCAACAAACGTAGCTATTACCCTCGAAAACTAAAACTTTTGAAATAGGAAAAGAGCCTTTAATCACATTCTTTATCATGTGCAATCATAAAATAGTCTAATATCTTCATTTTTTTAACATACGTAGCTATTACCCTCGAAAACTAAAACTTTTGAAATAGGAAAAGAGCCTTTAATCACATTCTTTACCATTTGCAATCATAAAATAGTCTAATATCTTCATTTTTTCAACATACGTAGCTATTACCCTCGAAAACTAAAACTTTTGAAATAGGAAAAGAGCCTTTAATAACATTCTTTACCATGTGCAATCATAAAATTGTCTAATATCTTCATTTTTTCCACAGACATAGCTATTACCCTCGAAAACTAAAAGTTTTGAAATAGGAAAAGAGCCTTTAATCACATTCTTATCATTTGCAATCATAAAATAGTCTAATATCTTCATTTTTTCAACATACGTAGCTATTACCCTCGAAAACTAAAACTTTTGACATAGGAAAAGAGCCTTTAATCACATTCTTTACCATTTGCAATCATAAAATAGTCTAATACCTTCATTTTTTCAACATACGTAGCTATTACCCTCGAAAACTAAAACTTTTGAAATAGGAAAAGAGCCTTTAATCACATTCTTTACCATTTCCAATCATAAAATAGTCTAATATATTCACTTTTTCAACATACGTAGCTATTACTCTCGAAAACAAAACTTTTGAAATAGAAAAAGAGCCTTTAATCACATTCTTTACCATTTGCAATCATAAAATAGTCTAATATCTTCATTTTTTCAACATATGTAGCTATTACCCTCGAAAACTAAAACTTTGAAATAGGAAAAGAGCCTTTAATCACATTCTTTACCATGTGCAATCATAAAATAGTCTAATATTTCTTCATTTTTTCAACATACGTAGCTATTACCCTCGAAAACTAAAACTTTTGAAATAGGAAAAGAGCCTTTAATCACATTCTTTACCATGTGCAATCATAAAATAGTCTAATATCTTCATTTTTTCCACAGACAAAGCTATTACCCTCGAAAACTAAAACTTTTGAAATAGGAAAAGAGCCTTTAATCACATTCTTTACCATTTCCAATCATAAAATAGTCTAATATCTTCATTTTTTCAACATACGTAGCTATTACCCTCGAAAACTAAAACTTTTGAAATAGGAAAAGAGCCTTTAATCACATTCTTTACCATTTGCAATCATAAAATAGTCTAATATCTTCATTTTTTCCACAGACAAAGTTATTACCCTCGAAAACTAAAACTTTTGAAATAGGAAAAGAGCCTTTAATCACATTCTTTACCATTTGCAATCATAAAATAGTCTAATATCTTCATTTTTTCAACATACGTAGCTATTACCCTCGAAAACTAAAACTTTTGACATAGGAAAAGAGCCTTTAATCACATTCTTTACCATTTGCAATCATAAAATAGTCTAATATCTTCATTTATTCAACATACGTAGCTATTACCCTCGAAAACTAAAACTTTTGACATAGGAAAAGAGCCTTTAATCACATTCTTTACCATTTGCAATCATAAAATAGTCTAATATCTTCATTTTTTTAACATACGTAGCTATTACCCTCGAAAACTAAAACTTTTGACATAGGAAAAGAGCCTTTAATCACATTCTTTACCATTTGCAATAATAAAATAGTCTAATATCTTCATTTTTTCAACATACGTAGCTATTACCCTCGAAAACTGAAACTTTTAAAATAGGAAAAGAGCCTTTAATAACATTCTTTACCATGTGCAATCATTAAATTGTCTAATATCTTCATTTTTTCAACAGACAAAGCTATTACCCTCGAAAACTAAAACTTTTGACATAGGAAAAGAGCCTTTAATCACATTCTTATCATTTGCAATCATAAAATAGTCTAATATCTTCATTTTTTCAACATACGTAGCTATTACCCTCGAAAACTAAAACTTTTGACATAGAAAAAGAGCCAACATACATAAAATAGTCTAATATCTTCATTTTTTAACATACGTAGCTATTACCCTCGAAAACTAAAACTTTTGAAATAGGAAAAGAGCCTTTAATCACATTCTTTACCATTTGCAATCATAAAATAGTCTAATATCTTCATTTTTTCAACCTAGGTAGCTATTACCCTCGAAAACTAAAACTTTTGAAATAGGAAAAGAGCCTTTAATCACATTCTTTACCATGTGCAATCATAAAATTGTCTAATATCTTCATTTTTTCCACAGACATAGCTATTACCCTCAAAAACTAAAACTTTTGAAATAGGAAAAGAGCCTTTAATCACATTCTTTACCATTTGCAATCATAAAATAGTCTAATATCTTCATTTTTTCAACATACGTAGCTATTACCCTCGAAAACTGAAACTTTTGAAATAGGAAAAGAGCCTTTAATCACATTCTTTAACATTTGCTATCATAAAATAGTCTAATATCTTCATTTTTTCAACATACGTAGCTATTACCCTCGAAAACTAAAACTTTTGAAATAGGAAAAGAGCCTTTAATCACATTCTTTACCTTTTGCAATCATAAAATAGTCTAATATCTTCATTTTTTCAACGTACGTAGCTATTAACCTCGAATACTAGAACTTTTGAAATAGGAAAAGAGCCTTTAATCACATTCTTTACCATTTGCAATCATAAAATAGTCTAATATCTTTATTTTTTCAACAAACGTAGCTATTACCCTCGAAAACTAAAACTTTTGAAATAGGAAAAGAGCCTTTAATCACATTCTTTATCATGTGCAATCATAAAATAGTCTAATATCTTCATTTTTTTAACATACGTAGCTATTACCCTCGAAAACTAAAACTTTTGAAATAGGAAAAGAGCCTTTAATCACATTCTTTACCATTTGCAATCATAAAATAGTCTAATATCTTCATTTTTTCAACCTAGGTAGCTATTACCCTCGAAAACTAAAACTTTTGAAATAGGAAAAGAGCCTTTAATCACATTCTTTACCATGTGCAATCATAAAATTGTCTAATATCTTCATTTTTTCCACAGACATAGCTATTACCCTCAAAAACTAAAACTTTTGAAATAGGAAAAGAGCCTTTAATCACATTCTTTACCATTTGCAATCATAAAATAGTCTAATATCTTAATTTTTTCAACATGCGTAGCTATTACCCTCGAAAACTAAAACTTTTGACATAGAAAAAGAGCCTTTAATCACATTCTTTACCATTTGCAATCATAAAATAGTCTAATATCTTCATTTTTTCAACATACGTAGCTATTACCCTCGAAAACTAAAACTTTTGAAATAGGAAAAGAGCCTTTAATCACATTCTTTACCGTGTGCAATCATAAGATTGTCTAATATCTTCATTTTTTCAATATAGGTAGCTATTACCCTCGAAAACAAAAACTTTTGAAATAGGAAAAGAGCCTTTAATCACATTCTTTACCATGTGCAATCATAAAATTGTCTAATATCTTCATTTTTTCCACAGACATAGCTATTACCCTCGAAAACTAAAACTTTTGAAATAGGAAAAGAGCCTTTAATAACATTCTTTACCATTTGCAATCATAAAATAGTCTAATATCTTCATTTTTTCAACATACGTAGCTATTACCCTCGAAAACTAAAACTTTTGACATAGGAAAAGAGCATTTAATCACATTCTTTACCATTTGCAATCATAAAATAGTCTAATATCTTCATTTTTTCAACATACGTAGCTATTACCCTCGAAAACTGAAACTTTTGAAATAGGAAAAGAGCCTTTAATCACATTCTTTAACATTTGCTATCATAAAATAGTCTAATATCTTCATTTTTTCAACATACGTAGCTATTACCCTCGAAAACTGAAACTTTTGAAATAGGAAAATAGCCTTTAATCACATTCTTTAACATTTGCTATCATAAAATAGTCTAATATCTTCATTTTTTCAACATACTTAGCTATTACCCTTGAAAACTAAAACCTTTGAAATAGGAAAAGAGCCTTTAATCACATTCTTTACCATGTGCAATCATAAAATAGTCTAATATCTTCATTTTTTCAACAACCGTAGCTATTACCCTCGAAAACTAAAACTTTTGAAATAGGAAAAGAGCCTTTAATAACATTTTTTACCATGTGCAATCATAAAATAGTCTAATATCTTCATTTTTTCAACATACGTAGCTATTACCCTCGAAAACTAAAACTTTTGAAATAGGAAAAGAGCCTTTAATCACATTCTTTACCATTTGCAATCATAAAATAGTCTAATATCTTCATTTTTTCAACATACGTAGCTATTACCCTCGAAAACTGAAACTTTTGAAATAGGAAAATAGCCTTTGATCACATTCTTTACCATTTGCAATCATAAAATAGTCTAATATCTTCATTTTTTCAACGTACGTAGCTATTAACCTCGAATACTAAAACTTTTGAAATAGGAAAAGAGCCTTTAATCACATTCTTTACCATTTGCAATCATAAAATAGTCTAATATCTTCATTTTTTCAACATACGTAGCTATTACCCTCGAAAACTAAAACTTTTGAAATAGGAAAAGAGCCTTTAATCACATTCTTTACGATGTGCAATCATAAAATAGTCTAATATCTTCATTTTTTCAACATACGTAGCTATTACCCTCGAAAACTAAAACTTTTAAAATAGGAAAAGAGGCTTTAATCACATTCTTTACCATTTGCAATCTTAAAATAGTCTAATATCTTCATTTTTTTAACATACTTAGCTAGTACCCTCGAAAACTAAAACTTTTGAAATAGGAAAAGAGCCTTTAATCACATTCTTTACCATTTGCAATCATAAAATTGTCTAATATCTTCATTTTTTCCACAGACATAGCTATTACCCTCGAAAACTAAAACTTTTGGAATAGGAAAAGAGCCTTTAATAACATTCTTTACCATTTGCAATCATTAAATAGTCTAATATCTTCATTTTTTCAACATACGTAGCCATTACCCTCAAAAACTAAAACTTTTAAAATAGGAAAAGAGCCTTTAATCACATTCTTTACCATTTGCAATCATAAAATAGTCTAATATCTTCATTTTTTTAACATACTTAGCTATTACCCTCGAAAACTAAAACTTTTGAAATAGGAAAAGAACCTTTAATCACATTCTTTATCATTTGAAGTCATAAAATAGTCTAATATCTTCATTTTTTCAACATACGCAGCTATTACCCTCAAAAACTAAAACTTTTGGAATAGGAAAAGAGCCTTTAATCACATTCTTTACCATTTGCAATCATAAAATAGTCTAACATCTTCATTTTTTCCACATACGTAGCTATTACTCTCTAAAACTAAAACTTTTGAAATAGGAAAAGAGCCTTTAATCACATTCTTTACCATTTGCAATCATAAAATAGTCTAATATCTTCATTTTTTCAACATACGTAGCTATTACCCTCTAAAACTAAAACTTTTGAAATAGGAAAAGAGCCTTTAATCACATTCTTTACCATGTGCAATCATAAAATAGTCTAATATCTTCATTTTTTCAACATACGTAGCTATTACCCTCAAAAACTAAAACTTTTGGAATAGGGAAAGAGCCTTTAACCACATTCTTTACAATGTGCAATCATAAAATTGTCTAATATCTTCATTTTTTCAACATACGTACCTATTACCCTCGAAAACTAAAACTTTTGAAATAGGAAAAGAGCCTTTAATCACATTCTTTACCATTTGCAATCATAAAATAGTCTAATATCTTCATTTTTTTAACATACTAGCTATTACCCTCGAAAACTAAAACTTTTGAAATTGGAAAAGAGCCTTTAATCACATTCTTTACCATGTGCAATCATAAAATTGTCTAATATCTTCATTTTTTCAACATACGTAGCTATTACCCTCGAAAACTAAAACTTTTGAAATAGGAAAAGAGCCTTTAATCACATTCTTTACCATGTGCAATCATAAAATTGTCTAATATCTTCATTTTTTCCACAGACATAGCTATTACCCTCGAAAACTAAAACTTTTGAAATAGGAAAAGAGCCTTTAATCACATTCTTTACCATTTAAAATCATAAAATAGTCTAATATCTTCATTTTTTCAACATGCGTAGCTATTACCCTCGAAAACTAAAACTTTTGACATAGAAAAAGAGCCTTTAATCACATTCTTTACCATTTGCAATCATAAAATAGTCTAATATCTTCATTTTTTCAACATACGTAGCTATTACCCTCGAAAACTAAAACTTTTGAAATAGGAAAAGAGCCTTTAATCACATTCTTTACCATGTGCAATCATAAAATTGTCTAATATCTTCACCTTTTCAACATAGGTAGCTATTACCCTCGAAAAGAAAAACTTTTATAAATAGGAAAAGAGCCTTTAATCACATTCTTTACCATGTGCAATCATAAAATTGCCTAATATCTTCATTTTTTCCACAGACATAGCTATTACCCTCGAAAACTAAAACTTTTGAAATAGGAAAAGAGCCTTTAATAACATTCTTTACCATTTGCAATCATAAAATAGTCTAATATCTTCATTTTTTCAACATACGTAGCTATTACCCTCGAAAACTACAACTTTTGACATAGGAAAAGAGTATTTAATCACATTCTTTACCATTTGCAATCATAAAATAGTCTAATATCTTCATTTTTTCAACATACGTAGCTATTACCCTCGAAAACTGAAACTTTTGAAATAGGAAAAGAGCCTTTAATCACATTCTTTAACATTTGCTATCATAAAATAGTCTAATATCTTAATTTTCTCAACATACGTAGCTATTACCCTCGAAAACTAAAACTTTTGAAATAGGAAAAGAGCCTTTAATCACATTCTTTACCATTTGCAATCATAAAATAGTCTAATATCTTCATTTTTTCAACAAACGTAGCTATTACCCTCGAAAACTAAAACTTTTGAAATAGGAAAAGAGCCTTTAATCACATTCTTTACCTTGTGCAATCATAAAATATTCTAATATCTTCATTTTTTCAACATACGTAGCTATTAACCTCGAAAACTAAAACTTTTGAAATAGGAAAAGAGCCTTTAATCACATTCTTTACCATTTGCAATCATAAAATAGTCTAATATCTTCAGTTTTTCAACATAGGTAGCTATTACCCTCGAAAACTAAAACTTTTGAAATAGGAAAAGAGCCTTTAATCACATTCTTTACCATTTGCAATCATAAAATTGTCTAATATCTTCATTTTTTCACAGACATAGCTATTACCCTCGAAAACTAAAACTTTTGAAATAGGAAAAGAGCATTTAATAACATTCTTTACCATTTGCAATCATAAAATAGTCTAATATCTTCATTTTTTCAACATACGTAGCTATTACCCTCGAAAACTAAAACTTTTGAAATAGGAAAAGAGCCTTTAATCACATTCTTTACCATTTGCAATCATAAAATGGTCTAATATCTTCATTTTTTCAACATAGGTAGCTATTACCCTCGAAAACTAAAACTTTTGAAATAGGAAAAGAGCCTTTAATCACATTCTTTACCATGTGCAATCATAAAATAGTCTAATATCTTAATTTTTTCAACATACGTAGCTATTACCCTCGAAAACTAAAACTTTTGAAATAGGAAAAGAGCCTTTAATCACATTCTTTACCATGTGCAATCATAAAATAGTCTAATATCTTCATTTTTTCAACATACGTAGCTATTACCCTCGAAAACTAAAACTTTTAAAATAGGAAAAGAGCCTTTAATCACATTCTTTACCATTTGCAATCATAAAATAGTCTAATATCTTCATTTTTTTAACATACTTAGCTATTACCCTCGAAAACTAAAACTTTTGAAATAGGAAAAGAGCCTTTAATCACATTCTTTACCATATGCAATCATAAAATTGTCTAATATCTTCATTTTTTTAACATACTTAGCTATTACCCTCGAAAACTAAATTTTTTGAAATAGGAAAAGAGCCTTTAATAACATCTTTACCATTTGCAATCATAAAATAGTCTAATATCTTCATTTTTTCAACATACGTAGCTATTACCCTCGAAAACTGAAATTTTTGAAATAGGAAAAGAGCCTTTAATCACATTCTTTACCATTTGCAATCATAAAATAGTCTAATATCTTCATTTTTTCAACGTACGTAGGTATTACCCTCGAAAACTAAAACTTTTGAAATAGGAAAAGAGCCTTTAATCACATTCTTTACCATGTGCAATCATAAAATAGTCTAATATCTTCATTTTTTCAACATACGTAGCTATTACCCTCGAAAACTAAAACTTTTGAAATAGGAAAAGACCCTTTAATCACATTCTTTACCATGTGCAATCATAAAATTGTCTAATATCTTCATTTTTTCCACAGACATAGCTATTACCCTCGAAAACTAAAACTTTTGAAATAGGAAAAGAGCCTTTAATCACATTCTTTACCATTTGCAATCATAAAATAGTCTAATATCTTCATTTTTTCAACATGCGTAGCTATTACCCTCGAAAACTAAAACTTTTGACATAGAAAAAGAGCCTTTAATCACATTCTTTACCATTTGCAATCATAAAATAGTCTAATATCTTCATTTTTTCAACATACGTAGCTATTACCCTCGAAAACTAAAACTTTTGAAATAGGAAAAGAGCCTTTAATCACATTCTTTACCATGTGCAATCATAAAATAGTCTAATATCTTCATTTTTTCAACATACGTAGCTATTACCCTCGAAAACTAAAACTTTTAAAATAGGAAAAGAGCCTTTAATCACATTCTTTACCATTTGCAATCATAAAATAGTCTAATATCTTCATTTTTTTAACATACTTAGCTATTACCCTCGAAAACTAAAACTTTTGAAATAGGAAAAGAGCCTTTAATCACATTCTTTACCATGTGCAATCATAAAATTGTCTAATATCTTCATTTTTTTAACATACTTAGCTATTACCCTCGAAAACTAAAACTTTTGAAATAGGAAAAGAGCCTTTAATAACATTCTTTACCATTTGCAATCATTAAATTGTCTAATATCTTCATTTTATCCACAGACATAGCTATTACCCTCGAAAACTAAAACTTTTGAAATAGGAAAAGAGCCTTTAATAACATTCTTTACCATTTGCAATCATAAAATAGTCTAATATCTTCATTTTTTCAACATACGTAGCTATTACCCTCGAAAACTAAAACTTTTGACATAGGAAAAGAGCATTTAATCACATTCTTTACCATTTGCAATCATAAAATAGTCTAATATCTTCATTTTTTCAACATACGTAGCTATTACCCTCGAAAACTAAAACTTTTGAAATAGGAAAAGAGCCTTTAATCACATTCTTTACCATGTGCAATCATAAAATAGTCTAATATCTTCATTTTTTCAACATACGTAGCTATTACCCTCGAAAACTAAAACTTTTAAAATAGGAAAAGAGCCTTTAATCACATTCTTTACCATTTGCAATCATAAAATAGTCTAATATCTTCATTTTTTTAACATACTTAGCTATTACCCTCGAAAACTAAAACTTATGAAATAGGAAAAGAGCCTTTAATCACATTCTTTACCATATGCAATCATAAAATTGTCTAATATCTTCATTTTTTTAACATACTTAGCTATTACCCTCGAAAACTAAAACTTTTGAAATAGGAAAAGAGCCTTTAATAACATCTTTACCATTTGCAATCATAAAATAGTCTAATATCTTCATTTTTTCAACATACGTAGCTATTACCCTCGAAAACTGAAATTTTTGAAATAGGAAAAGAGCCTTTAATCACATTCTTTACCATTTGCAATCATAAAATAGTCTAATATCTTCATTTTTTCAACGTACGTAGCTATTACCCTCGAAAACTAAAACTTTTGAAATAGGAAAAGAGCCTTTAATCACATTCTTTACCATGTGCAATCATAAAATAGTCTAATATCTTCATTTTTTCAACATACGTAGCTATTACCCTCGAAAACTAAAACTTTTGAAATAGGAAAAGAGCCTTTAATCACATTCTTTACCATGTGCAATCATAAAATTGTCTAATATCTTCATTTTTTCCACAGACATAGCTATTACCCTCGAAAACTAAAACTTTTGAAATAGGAAAAGAGCCTTTAATCACATTCTTTACCATTTGCAATCATAAAATAGTCTAATATCTTCATTTTTTCAACGTGCGTAGCTATTACCCTCGAAAACTAAAACTTTTGACATAGAAAAAGAGCCTTTAATCACATTCTTTACCATTTGCAATCATAAAATAGTCTAATATCTTCATTTTTTCAACATACGTAGCTATTACCCTCGAAAACTAAAACTTTTAAAATAGGAAAAGAGCCTTTAATCACATTCTTTACCATTTGCAATCATAAAATAGTCTAATATCTTCATTTTTTTAACATACTTAGCTATTACCCTCGAAAACTAAAACTTTTGAAATAGGAAAAGAGCCTTTAATCACATTCTTTACCATGAGCAATCATAAAATTGTCTAATATCTTCATTTTTTTAACATACTTAGCTATTACCCTCGAAAACTAAAACTTTTGAAATAGGAAAAGAGCCTTTAATAACATTCTTTACCATTTGCAATCATTAAATTGTCTAATATCTTCATTTTATCCTCAGACATAGCTATTACCCTCGAAAACTAAAACTTTTGAAATAGGAAAAGAGCCTTTAATAACATTCTTTACCATTTGCAATGATAAAATAGTCTAATATCTTCATTTTTTCAACATACGTAGCTATTACCCTCGAAAACTAAAATTTTGACATAGGAAAAGAGCATTTAATCACATTCTTTACCATTTGCAATCATAAAATAGTCTAATATCTTCATTTTTTCAACATACGTAGCTATTACCCTCGAAAACTGAAACTTTTGAAATAGGAAAAGCGCCTTTAATCACATTCTTTACCATTTGCAATCATAAAATAGTCTAATATCTTCATTTTTTCAACGTACGTAGCTATTACCCTCGAAAACTAAAACTTTTGAAATAGGAAAAGAGCCTTTAATCACATTCTTTACCATGTGCAATCATAAAATAGTCTAATATCTTCATTTTTTCAACATACGTAGCTATTACCCTCGAAAACTAAAACTTTTGAAATAGGAAAAGAGCCTTTAATCACATTCTTTACCGTGTGCAATCATAAAATTGTCTAATGTCTTCATTTTTTCAACATAGGTAGCTATTACCCTCGAAAACAAAAACTTTTGAAATAGGAAAAGAGCCTTTAATCACATTCTTTACCATGTGCAATCATAAAATAGTCTAATATCTTCATTTTTTCAACATACGTAGCTATTACCCTCGAAAACTAAAACTTTTGAAATAGGAAAAGAGCCTTTAATCACATTCTTTACCATTTGCAATCATAAAATAGTCTAATATCTTCATTTTTTTAACATACTTAGCTATTACCCTCGAAAACTAAAACTTTTGAAATAGGAAAAGAGCCTTTAATCACATTCTTTACCATGTGCAATCATAAAATTGTCTAATATCTTCATTTTTTCAACATAGGTAGCTATTACCCTAGAAAACTAAAACTTTTGAAATAGAAAAGAGCCTTTAATCACATTCTTTACCATTTGCAATCATAAAATTGTCTAATATCTTCATTTTTTCCACAGACAAAGCTATTACCCTCGAAAACTAAAACTTTTGAAATAGGAAAAGAGCCTTTAATCACATTCTTTACCATTTGCAATCATAAAATAGTCTAATCTCTTCATTTTTTCAACATACTTAGCTATTACCCTCGAAAACTAAAACTTTTGAAATAGGAAAAGAGCCTTTAATCACATTCTTTACCATTTGCAATCATAAAATAGTCTAATATCTTCATTTTTCCAACATACGTTGCTATTACCCTCGAAAACTAAAACTTTTGAAATAGGAAAAGAGCCTTTAATCACATTCTTTACCATTTGCAATCATAAAATAGTCTAATATCTTCATTTTTTCAACATACGTAGCTATTACCCTCGAAAACTAAAACTTTTGACATAGGAGAAGAGCCTTTAATCACATTCTTTGCCATTTGCAATCATACAATTGTCTAATATCTTCATTTTTTCAACATACGTAGCTATTACCCTCGAAAACTAAAACTTTTGAAATAGGAAAAGAGCCTTTAATCACATTCTTTACCATGTGCAATCATAAAATAGTCTAATATCTTCATTTTTTCAACATACGTAGCTATTACCCTCGAAAACTAAAACTTTTGAAATAGGAAAAGAGCCTTTAATCACATTCTTTACCGTGCGCAATCATAAAATTGTCTAATGTCTTCATTTTTTCAACATAGGTAGCTATTACCCTCGAAAACAAAAACTTTTGAAATAGGAAAAGAGCCTTTAATCACATTCTTTACCATTTGCAATCATAAAATAGTCTAATATCTTCATTTTTTTAACATACTTAGCTATTACCCTCGAAAACTAAAACTTTTGAAATAGGAAAAGAGCCTTTAATCACATTCTTTACCATGTGCAATCATAAAATTGTCTAATATCTTCATTTTTTCAACATAGGTAGCTATTACCCTCGAAAACTAAAACTTTTGAAATAGAAAAGAGCCTTTAATCACATTCTTTACCATTTGCAATCATAAAATTGTCTAATATCTTCATTTTTTCCACAGACAAAGCTATTACCCTCGAAAACTAAAACTTTTGAAATAGGAAAAGAGCCTTTAATCACATTCTTTACCATTTGCAATCATAAAATAGTCTAATCTCTTCATTTTTTCAACATACTTAGCTATTACCCTCGAAAACTAAAACTTTTGAAATAGGAAAAGAGCCTTTAATCACATTCTTTACCATTTGCAATCATAAAATAGTCTAATATCTTCATTTTTCCAACATACGTTGCTATTACCCTCGAAAACTAAAACTTTTGAAATAGGAAAAGAGCCTTTAATCACATTCTTTACCATTTGCAATCATAAAATAGTCTAATATCTTCATTTTTTCAACATACGTAGCTATTACCCTCGAAAACTAAAACTTTTGACATAGGAGAAGAGCCTTTAATCACATTCTTTGCCATTTGCAATCATACAATTGTCTAATATCTTCATTTTTTCAACATACTTAGCTATTACCCTCGAAAACTAAAACTTTTGAAATAGGAAAAGAGCCTTTAATCACATTCTTTACCATTTGCAATCATAAAATAGTCTAATATCTTCATTTTTCCAACATACGTTGCTATTACCCTCGAAAACTAAAACTTTTGAAATAGGAAAAGAGCCTTTAATCACATTCTTTACCATTTGCAATCATAAAATAGTCTAATATCTTCATTTTTTCAACATACGTAGCTATTACCCTCGAAAACTAAAACTTTTGACATAGGAGAAGAGCCTTTAATCACATTCTTTGCCATTTGCAATCATACAATTGTCTAATATCTTCATTTTTTCAACATACGTAGCTATTACCCTCGAAAACTAAAACTTTTGAAATAGGAAAAGAGCCTTTAATCACATTCTTTACCATGTGCAATCATAAAATAGTCTAATATCTTCATTTTTTCAACATACGTAGCTATTACCCTCGAAAACTAAAACTTTTGAAATAGGAAAAGAGCCTTTAATCACATTCTTTACCGTGTGCAATCATAAAATTGTCTAATGTCTTCATTTTTTCAACATAGGTAGCTATTACCCTCGAAAACAAAAACTTTTGAAATAGTAAAAGAGCCTTTAATCACATTCTTTACCATTTGCAATCATAAAATAGTCTAATATCTTCATTTTTTTAACATACTTAGCTATTACCCTCGAAAACTAAAACTTTTGAAATAGGAAAAGAGCCTTTAATCACATTCTTTACCATGTGCAATCATAAAATTGTCTAATATCTTCATTTTTTCAACATAGGTAGCTATTACCCTCGAAAACTAAAACTTTTGAAATAGAAAAAGAGCCTTTAATCACATTCTTTACCATTTGCAATCATAAAATTGTCTAATATCTTCATTTTTTCCACAGACAAAGCTATTACCCTCGAAAACTAAAACTTTTGAAATAGGAAAGGAGCCTTTAATCACATTCTTTACCATTTGCAATCATAAAATAGTCTAATCTCTTCATTTTTTCAACATACTTAGCTATTACCCTCGAAAACTAAAACTTTTGAAATAGGAAAAGAGCCTTTAATCACATTCTTTACCATTTGCAATCATAAAATAGTCTAATATCTTCATTTTTCCAACATACGTTGCTATTACCCTCGAAAACTAAAACTTTTGAATAGGAAAAGAGCCTTTAATCACATTCTTTACCATTTGCAATCATAAAATAGTCTAATATCTTCATTTTTTCAACATACGTAGCTATTACCCACGAAAACTAAAACTTTTGACATAGGAGAAGAGCCTTTAATCACATTCTTTGCCATTTGCAATCATACAATTGTCTAATATCTTCATTTTTTCAACATACGTAGCTATTACCCTCGAAAACTAAAACTTTTGAAATAGGAAAGAGCCTTTAATCACATTCTTTACCATTTGCAATCATAAAATAGTCTAATATCTTCATTTTTTCAACATACGTAGCTATTACCCTCGAAAACTAAAACTTTTGACATAGGAAAAGAGCCTTTAATCACAATCTTTACCATTTGCAATCATAAAATAGTCTAATATTTCATTTTTTCAACATACGTAGCTATTACCCTCGAAAACTAAAACTTTTGAAATAGGAAAAGAGCCTTTAATCACATTCTTTACCATTTGCAATCATAAAATAGTCTAATATCTTATTTTTCAACATACGTAGCTATTACCCTCGAAAACTAAAACTTTTGAATTAGGAAAAGAGCCTTTAATCACATTCTTTACCATGTGCAATCATAAAATTGTCTAATATCTTAATTTTTTCAACATACGTAGCTCTTACCCTCGAAAACTAAAACTTCTGAAATAGGAAAAGAGTCCTTTAATCACATTCTTTACCATTTGCAATCATAAAATATTCTAATATCTTCATTTTTTCCACAGACATAGCTATTACCCTCAAAAACTAAAACTTTTCAAATAGGAAAAGAGCCTTTAATCAAATTCTTTACCATTTGCAATCATAAAATAGTCTAATATCTTCAGTTTTTCCACAGACAAAGCTATTACCCTCGAAAACTAAAACTTTTGAAATAGGAAAAGAGCCTTTAATCACATTCTTTACCATGTGCAATCATAAAATTGTCTAATATCTTCATTTTTTCAACATGCGTAGCTATTACCCTCGAAAACTAAAACTTTTGACATAGGAAAAGAGCCTTTAATCACATTCTTTACCATGTGCAATCATAAAATAGTCTAATATCTTCATTTTTTCCACAGACATAGCTATTACCCTCGAAAACTAAAATTTTGAAATAGGAAAAGAGCCTTTAATCACATTCTTTACCATTTGCAATCATAAAATAGTCTAATGTCTTCATTTTTTCCACGGACAAAGCTATTACCCTCGAAAACTAAAATTTTTGAAATAGGAAAAGAGCCTTTAATCACAGTCTTTACCATTTGCAATCATAAAATAGTCTAATATCTTAATTTTTTCAACATACGTAGCTATTACCCTCGAAAACTGAAACTTTTGAAATAGGAAAAGAGCCTTTAATCAAATTCTTTACCATTTGCAATCATAAAATAGTCTAATATCTTCATTTTTTCAACATACGTAGCTATTACCCTCGAAAACTAAAACTTTTGAAATAGGAAAAGAGCCTTTAATCACATTCTTTACCCTTTGCAATCATAAAATAGTCTAATATCTTCATTTTTTCAACATACGTAGCTATTACCCTCGAAAACTAAAACTTTTGACATAGGAAAAGAGCCTTTAATCACATTCTTTACCATTTGCAATCATAAAATAGTCTAATATCTTCATTTTTTCAACATACGTAGCTATTACCCTCGAAAACTAAAACTTTTGAAATAGAAAAAGAGCCTTTAATCACATACTTTACCATGTGCAATCATAAAATAGTCTAATATCTTCATTTTTTCAACATATGTAAATATTACCCTCGAAAACTAAAACTTTTGACATAGGAAAAGAGGCTTTAATCACATTCTTTACCATTTGCAATCATAAAATTAGAAATATTAGACAATTTTATGATTGCACATGGTAAAGAATGTGATTAAAGGCTCTTTTCCTATTTCAAAAGTTTTAGTTGTCGAGGGTAATAGCTACGTATGTTGAAAAAATGAAGATATTAGACTATTTTATGATCGCAAATTGTAAAGAATGTAATTAAAGGCTCTTTTCCTATGTCAAAAGTTTTAGTTTTCGAGGGTAATAACTACGTATGTTGAAAAAATGAAGATATTAGACTTTTTTATGATTGCACATGGTAAAGAATGTGATTAAAGGCTCTTTTCCTATTTCAAAAGTTTTAGTTTTCGAGGGTAATAGCTACGTATGTTGAAAAAATGAAGATATTAGACTATTTTATGATTGCAAATGGTAAAGAATGTGATTAAAGGCTCTTTTCCTATGTCAAAAGTTTTAGTTTTCGTGGGTAATCGCTACATATGTTGAAAAAATGAAGATATTAGACAATTTTATGATTGCAAATGGTAAAGAATGTGATTAAAGGTTCTTTTCCTATGTCAAAAGTTTTAGTTTTCGAGGGTAATAGCTACGTATGTTGAAAAAATGATGATATTAGACTATTTTATGATTGCAAATGGTAAAGAATGTGATTAAAGGCTCTTTTCCTATGTCAAAAGTTTTAGTTTTCGAGGGTAATAGCTACGTATGTTGAAAAAATGAAGATATTAGACAATTTTATGATTGCACATGGTAAAGAATGTGATTAAAGGCTCTTTTCCAATTTCAAAAGTTTTAGTTTTCGAGGGTAATAGCTACGTATGTTGAAAAAATGAAGATATTAGACTATTTTATGATTGCAAATGGTAAAGAATGTGATTAAAGGCTCTTTTCTTATTTCAAGAGTTTTAGTTTTCGGGGATAATAGCTAGGTCTGTGAAAAAAATTAAGATATTAGACTATTTTGTGATTGCACATGGTAAAGAATGTGATTAAAGGCTCTTTTCCTTTCAAAAGTTTTATTTTCGAGGGTAATAGCTACGTATGTTGAAAAAATGAAGATATTAGACTATTTTATGATTGCAAATGGTAAAGAATGTGATTAAAGGCTCTTTTCCTATGTCAAAAGTTTTAGTTTTCGAGGGTAATAGCTAAGTATGTTGAAAAAATGAAGATATTAGACAATTTTATGATTGCACATGGTAAAGAATGTGATTAAAGGCTCTTTTCCAATTTCAAAAGTTTTAGTTTTCGAGGGTAATAGCTACGTATGTTGAAAAAATGAAGATATTAGACTATTTTATGATTGCAAAGTGTAAAGAATGTGATTAAAGGCTCTTTTCCTATATCAAAAGTTTTAGTTTTCGAGGGTAATAGCTACGTATGTTGAAAAATTGAAGATATTAGACTATTTTATGATTGCACATGGTAAAGAATGTGATTAAAGGCTTTTTTCCTATTTCAAAAGTTTTAATTTTCGAGGGTAATAGCTAGTTTGTTGAAAAAATGAAGATATTAGACTATTTTATGATATCACATGGTAAAAAATGTGATTAAAGGCTCTTTTCCTATGTCAAAAGTTTTAGTTTTTGAGGGTAATATTTACGTATGTTGAAAAAATGAAGATATTAGACTATTTTATGATTGCAAATGATAAAGAATGTGATTAAAGGCTCTTTTCCTATGTCAAAAGTTTTAGTTTGCGAGGGTAATAGCTACGTTTGTTGAAAAAATGAAGATATTAGACTATTTTATGATATCACATGGTAAAGAATGTGATTAAAGGCTCTTTTCCTATGTCAAAAGTTTTAGTTTTTGAGGGCAATAGCTACGTATGTTGAAAAAATGAAGATATTAGACTATTTTATGATTGCAAATGATAAAGAATGTGATTAAAGGCTCTTTTCCTATGTCAAAAGTTTTAGTTTTTGAGGGTAATAGCTACGTATGTTGAAAAAATGAAGATACTAGACTATTGTATGATTGCAAATGGTAAAGAATGTGATTAAAGGCTCTTTTCTTATGTCAAAAGTTTTAGTTTTCGAGGGTAATAGCTACGTATGTTGAAAAAATGAAGATATTAGACTATTTTATGATTGCAAATGGTAAAGAATGTGATTAAAGGCTCTTTTCCTATGTCAATTTTAGTTTTCGAGGGTAATAGCTATGTCTGTGGAAAAAATGAAGATATTAGACTATTTAATGACTGCACATGGTAAAGAATGTGATTAAAGGCTCTTTTCCTATGTCAAAAGTTTTAGTTTTCGAGGGTAATAGCTACGTATGTTGAAAAAATGAAGATATTAGAAAATTTTATGATTGCACATGGTAAAGAATGTGATTAAAGGCTCTTTTCCTATTTCAAAAGTTTTAGTTTTCGAGGGTAATAGCTACGTATGTTGAAAAAATGTGCTATTACCCTCAAAAACTAAAACTTTTCAAATAAGAAAAGAGCCTTTAATCAAATTCTTTACCATTTCCAATCATAAAATAGTCTAATATCTTCAGTTTTTCCACAGACAAAGCTATTACCCTCGAAAACTAAAACTTTTGACATAGGAAAAGAGGCTTTAATCACATTCTTTACCATTTGCAATCATAAAATTAGAAATATTAGACAATTTTATAATTGCACATGGTAAAGAATGTGATTAAAGGCTCTTTTCCTATTTCAAAAGTTTTAGTTGTCGAGGGTAATAACTGCGTATGTTGAAAAAATGAAGATATTAGACTATTTTATGATTGCAAATGGTGAAGAATTTCATTAAAGGCTCTTTTCCTATGTCAAAAGTTTTAGTTTTCGAGGGTAATAGCTACGTATGTTGGAAAAATGAAGATATTAGACTTTTTTATGATTGCACATGGTAAAGAATGTGATTAAAGGCTCTTTTCCTGTGTCAAAAGTTTTAGTTTTCGAGGGTAATAGCTACGTATGTTGAAAAAATGAAGATATTAGACTATTTTATGATTGCAAATGGTAAAGAATGTGATTAAAGGCTCTTTTCCTATGTCAAAAGTTTTAGTTTTCGTGGGTAATCGCTACATATGTCGAAAAAATGAAGATATTTGACAATTTTATGATTGCAAATGGTAAAGAATGTGATTAAAGGCTCTTTTCCTATGTCAAAAGTTTTAGTTTTCGAGGGTAATAGCTACGTATGTTGAAAAAATTAAGATATTAGACTATTTTATGATTGCAAATGGTAAAGAATGTGATTAAAGGCTCTTTTCCTATGTCAAAAGTTTTAGTTTTTCGAGGGTAATAGCTACGTATGTTGAAAAAATGAAGATATTAGACAATTTTATGATTGCACATGGTAAAGAATGTGATTAAAGGCTCTTTTCCAATTTCAAAAGTTTTAGTTTTCGAGGGTAATAGCTATGTATGT
>NW_027063904.1:0-29640 GCF_032884065.1 Artemia franciscana
TACCTATGTTAAAAAAATGAAGATATTAGACTATTTTATGATTGCAAATGGTAAAAAATGTGATTAAAGGCTCTTTTCCTATTTCAAAAGTTTTAGTTTTCGAGGGTAATAGCTATGTCTGTGGAAAAAAATGAAGATATTAGACTATTTTATGATTGCACATGGTAAAGAATGTGATTAAAGGCTCTTTTCCTATGTCAAAAGTTTTAGTTTTCGAGGGTAATAGCTACGTATGTTGAAAAATGAAGATATTAGACTATTTTATGATTGCAAATGGTAAAGAATGTGATTCAAGGCTCTTTTCCTATGTCAAAAGTTTTAGTTTTCGAGGGTAATAGCTACGTAAGTTGAAAAAATGCAGATATTAGACTATTTTATGATTGCAAATGGTAAAGAATGTGATTAAAGGCTCTTTTCCTATTTCAAAAGTTTTAGTTTTCGAGGGTAATAGCTATATCTGTGGAAAAAATGAAGATATTAGACTATTTTATAATTTCAAATGGTAAAGAATGTGATTAAAGGCTCTTTTCCTATTTCAAAAGTTTTAGTTTTCGAGGGTAATAGCTTTGTCTGTGGAAAAAATGAAGATATTAGACTATTTTATGATTGTACATGGTAAAGAATGTGATTAAAGGCTCTTTTCCTATTTCAAAAGTTTTAGTTTTCGAGGGTAATAGCTACGTATGTTGAAAAAATGAAGATATTAGACTATTTTATGATTGCAAATGGTAAAGAATGTGATTAAAGGCTCTTTTCCTATGTCAAAAGTTTTAGTTTTCGAGGGTAATAGCTTTGTCTGTGGAAAAAATGAAGATATTAGACTATTTTATGATTGCAAATGGTAAAGAATGTGATTAAAGGCTCTTTTCCTATTTCAAAAGTTTTAGTTTTCGAGGGTAATAGCTACGTATGTTGAAAAAATGAAGATATTAGACTATTTTATGATTGCAAATGATAAAGAATGTGATTAAAGGCTCTTTTCCTATTTCAAACTTTTAGTTTTCGAGGGTAATATCTATGTCTGTGGAAAAAATAAAGATATTAGACTATTTTATGATTGCACATGGTAAAGAATGTGATTAAAGGCTCTTTTCCTATGTCAAAAGTTTTAGTTTTCGAGGGTAATAGCTTTGTCTGTGGAAAAAATGAAGATATTAGACAATTTTATGATTGCACATGGTAAAGAATGTGATTAAAGGCTCTTTTCCTATTTCAAAAGTTTTAGTTTTCGGGGGTAATAGCTACGTATGTTGAAAAAATGAAGATATTAGACTATTTTATGATTGCAAATGGTAAAGAATGTGATTAAAGGCTGTTTTCCTATGTCAAAAGTTTTAGTTTTCGAGGGTAATAGCTACGTATGTTGAAAAATGAAGATATTAGACTATTTTATGATTGCAAATGGTAAAGAATGTGATTAAAGGCTCTTTTCCTATGTCAAAAGTTTTAGTTTTCGAGGGTAATAGCTACATAAGTTGAAAAAATGCAGATATTAGACTATTTTATGATTGCAAATGGTAAAGAATGTGATTAAAGGCTCTTTTCCTATTTCAAAAGTTTTAGTTTTCGAGGGTAATAGCTATATCTGTGGAAAAAATGAAGATATTAGACTATTTTATAATTGCAAATGGTAAAGAATGTGATTAAAGGCTCTTTTCCTATTTCAAAAGTTTTAGTTTTCGAGGGTAATAGCTTTGTCTTTGGAAAAAATGAAGATATTAGACTATTTTATGATTGTACATGGTAAAGAATGTGATTAAAGGCTCTTTTCCTATTTCAAAAGTTTTAGTTTTCGAGGGTAATAGCTACGTATGTTGAAAAAATGAAGATATTAGACTATTTTATGATTGCAAATGGTAAAGAATGTGATTAAAGGCTCTTTTCCTATGTCAAAAGTTTTAGTTTTCGAGGGTAATAGCTGCGTATGTTGAAAAAACGAAGATATTAGACTATTTTATGATTGCAAATGGTAAAGAATGTGATTAAAGGCTCTTTTCCTATGTCAAAAGTTTTAGTTTTTAAGGGTAATAGCTACGTATGTTGAAAAAATGAAGATATTAGACTATTTTATGATTGCAAATGGTAAAGAATGTGATTAAAGGCTCTTTTCCTATTTCAAAAGTTTTAGTTTTCGAGGGTAATAGCTACGTATGTTGAAAAAATGAAGATATTAGACTATTTTATGATTGCAAATGGTAAAGAATGTGATTAAAGGCTCTTTTCCTATTTCAAACTTTTAGTTTTCGAGGGTAATATCTATGTCTGTGGAAAAAATAAAGATATTAGACTATTTTATGATTGCACATGGTAAAGAATGAGATTAAAGGCTCTTTTCCTATGTCAAAAGTTTTAGTTTTCGAGGGTAATAGCTTTGTCTGTGGAAAAAATGAAGATATTAGACAATTTTATGATTGCAAATGGTAAAGAATGTGATTAAAGGCTCTTTTGCTATTTCAAAAGTTTTAGTTTTCGAGGGTAATAGCTATGTCTGTGGAAAAAATGAAGATATTAGACTATTTTATGATTGCAAATGGTAAAGAATGTGATTAAAGGCTCTTTTCCTATGTCAAAAGTTTTAGTTTTCGAGGGTAATAGTTACGTATGTTGAAAAAATGAAGATATTAGACTATTTTATGATTGTACATGGTAAAGAATGTGATTAAAGGCTCTTTTCCTATGTCAAAAGTTTTAGTTTTCGAGGGTAATAGCTACGTAAGTTGAAAAAATGAAGATATTAGACTATTTTATGATTGTACATGGTAAAGAATGTGATTAAAGGCTCTTTTCCTATTTCAAAAGTTTTAGTTTTCGAGGGTAATAGCTACGTATGTTGAAAAAATGAAGATATTAGACTATTTTATGATTGCAAATGGTAAAGAATGTGATTAAAGGCTCTTTTCCTATGTCAAAAGTTTTAGTTTTCGAGGGTAATAGCTACGTATGTTGAAAAAATGAAGATATTAGACTATTTTATGATTGCAAATGGTAAAGAATGTGATTAAAGGCTCTTTTCCTATGTCAAAAGTTTTAGTTTTCGAGGGTAATAGCTACGTATGTTGAAAAAATGAAGATATTAGACTATTTTATGATTGCAAATGGTAAAGAATGTGATTAAAGGCTCTTTTCCTATTTCAAAAGTTTTAGTTTTCGAGGGTAATAGCTACGTATGTTGAAAAAATGAAGATATTAGACTATTTTATGATTGCAAATGGTAAAGAATGTGATTAAAGGCTCTTTTCCTATTTCAAAAGTTTTAGTTTTCGAGGGTAATATCTATGTCTGTGGAAAAAATGAAGATTTTAGACTATTTTATGATTGCACATGGTAAAGAATGTGATTAAAGGCTCTTTTCCTATGTCAAAAGTTTTAGTTTTCGAGGGTAATAGCTTTGTCTGTGGAAAAAATGAAGATATTAGACAATTTTATGATTGCACATGGTAAAGAATGTGATTAAAGGCTCTTTTCCTTTTTCAAAAGTTTTAGTTTTCGAGGGTAATAGCTACGTATGTTGAATAAATGAAGATATTAGACAATTTTATGATTGCACATGGTAAAGAATGTGATTAAAGGCTCTTTTCCTATTTCAAAAGTTTTAGTTTTCGAGGGTAATAGCTACGTATGTTGAAAAAATGAAGATATTAGACAATTTTATGATTGCAAATGGTAAAGAATGTGATTAAAGGCTCTTTTCCTATTTCAAAAGTTTTAGTTTTCGAGGGTAATACCTAAGTAAGTTGAAAAAATGAAGATATTAGACTATTTTATGATTGCAAATGGTAAAGAATGTGATTAAAGGCTCTTTTCCTATTTCAAAAGTTTTAGTTTTCGAGGGTAATAGCGATGTCTGTGGAAAAAATGAAGATATTAGACTATTTTATGATTGCAAATGGTAAAGAATGTGATTAAAGGCTCTTTTCCTATGTCAAAAGTTTTAGTTTTCGGGGGGTAATAGCTACGTATGTTGAAAAAATGAAGATATTAGACTATTTTATGATTGCAAATGGTAAAGAATGTGATTAAAGGCTCTTTTCCTATGTCAAAAGTTTTAGTTTTCGAGGGTAATAGCTACGTATGTTGAAAAAATGAAGATATTAGACTATTTTATGATTGTACATGGTAAATAATGTGATTAAAGGCTTTTTTCCTATGTCAAAAGTTTTAGTTTTCGAGGGTAATAGCTTTGTCTGTGGAAAAAATGAAGATATTAGACAATTTTATGATTGCAAATGGTAAAGAATGTGATTAAAGGCTCTTTTCCTATGTCAAAAGTTTTAGTTTTCGGGGGTAATAGCTACGTATGTTGAAAAAATGAAGATATTAGACTATTTTATGATTGCAAATGGTAAAGAATGTGATTAAAGGCTCTTTTCCTATTTCAAAAGTTTTAGTTTTCGGGGGTAATAGCTACGTATGTTGAAAAAATGAAGATATTAGACTATTTTATGATTGCAAATGGTAAAGAATGTGATTAAAGGCTCTTTTCCTATTTCAAAAGTTTTAGTTTTCGAGGGTAATAGCTATGTCTGTGGAAAAAATGAAGATATTAGACTATTTTATGATTGCAAATGGTAAAGAATGTGATTAAAGGCTCTTTTCCTATGTCAAAAGTTTTAGTTTTCGAGGGTAATAGCTTTGTCTGTGGAAAAAATGAAGATATTAGACTATTTTATGATTGCACATGGTAAAGAATGTGATTAAAGGCTCTTTTCCTATTTCAAAAGTTTTAGTTTTCGAGGGTAATAGCTACGTATGTTGAAAAAATGAAGATATTAGACTATTTTATGATTGCACATGGTAAAGAATGTGATTAAAGGCTCTTTTCCTATGTCAAAAGTTTTAGTTTTCGAGGGTAATAGCTGCGTATGTTGAAAAAATGAAGATATTAGACTATTTTATGATTGCACATGGTAAAGAATGTGATTAAAGGCTCTTTTCCTATGTCAAAAGTTTTAGTTTTTGAGGGTAATAGCTATGTCTGTGGAAAAAATGAAGATATTAGACTATTTTATGATTGCACATGGTAAAGAATGTGATTAAAGGCTCTTTTCCTATGTCAAAAGTTTTAGTTTTAGAGGGTAATAGCTACGTATGTTGAAAAAATGAAGATATTAGACTATTTTATGATTGCAAATGGTAAAGAATGTGATTAAAGGCTCTTTTCCTATTTCAAAAGTTTTAGTTTTCGAGGGTAATAGCTTTGTCTGTGGAAAAAATGAAGATATTAGACAATTTTATGATTGCACATGGTAAAGAATGTGATTAAAGGCTCTTTTCCTATTTCAAAAGTTTTAGTTTTCGAGGGTAATAGCTACGTATGTTGAAAAAATGAAGATATTAGACTATTTTATGATTGCAAATGGTAAAGAATGTGATTAAAGGCTCTTTTCCTATGTCAAAAGTTTTAGTTTTCGAGGGTAATAGCCACGTATGTTGAAAAAATGAAGATATTAGACTATTTTATGATTGCAAATGGTAAAGAATGGATTAAAGGCTCTTTTCCTATTTCAAAAGTTTTAGTTTTCGGGGGTAATAGCTACGTATGTTGAAAAAATGAAGATATTAGACTATTTTATGATTGCACATGGTAAAGAATGTGATTAAAGGCTCTTTTCCTATGTCAAAAGTTTTAGTTTTCGAGGGTTATAGCTACGTATGTTAAAAAAATGAAGATATTAGACTATTTTATGATTGCAAATGGTAAAAAATGTGATTAAAGGCTCTTTTCCTATTTCAAAAGTTTTAGTTTTCGAGGGTAATAGCTATGTCTGTGGAAAAAAATGAAGATATTAGACTATTTTATGATTGCAAATGGTAAAGAATGTGATTAAAGGCTCTTTTCCTATGTCAAAAGTTTTAGTTTTCGAGAGGTAATAGCTACGTATGTTGAAAAAATGAAGATATTTAGACTATTTTATGATTGCACATGGTAAAGAATGTGATTAAAGGCTCTTTTCCTATGTCAAAAGTTTTAGTTTTCGAGGGTAATAGCTACGTTGTTGAAAAAATGAAGATATTAGACTATTTTATGATTGCAAATGGTAAAGAATGTGATTAAAGGCTCTTTTCCTATTCAAAAGTTTTAGTTTTCGAGGGTAATAGCTACGTATGTTGAAAAAATGAAGATATTAGACTATTTTATGATCTCAAATGGTAAAGAATGTGATTAAAGGCTCTTTTCCTATTTCAAAAGTTTTAGTTTTCGAGGGTAATAGCTACGTATGTTGAAAAAATGAAGATATTAGACTATTTTATGATTGCACATGGTAAAGAATGTGATTAACGGCTCTTTTCCTATTTCAAAAGTTTTAGTTTTCGAGGGTAATAGCTTTGTCTGTGGAAAAAATGAAGATATTAGACTATTTTATGATTGCACATGGTAAAGAATGTGATTAAAGGCTCTTTTCCTATTTCAAAAGTTTTAGTTTTCGAGGGTAATAGCTACGTATTTTGAAAAAATGAAGATATTAGACAATTTTATGATTGCACATGGTAAAGAATGTGATTAAAGGCTCTTTTCCTATTTCAAAAGTTTTAGTTTTCGAGGGTAATAGCTACGTATGTTGAAAAAATGAAGATATTAGACAATTTTATGATTGCAAATGGTAAAGAATGTGATTAAAGGCTCTTTTCCTATTTCAAAAGTTTTAGTTTTCGAGGGTAATAGCTACGTATGTTGAAAAAATGAAGATATTAGACTATTTTATGATTGCAAATGGTAAAGAATGTGATTAAAGGCTCTTTTCCTATTTCAAAAGTTTTAGTTTTCGAGGGTAATAGCTATGTCTGTGGAAAAAATGAAGATATTAGACTATTTTATGATTGCACATGGTAAAGAATGTGATTAAAGGCTCTTTTCCTATTTCAAAAGTTTTAGTTTTCGAGGGTAATAGCTACGTATGTTGAAAAAATGAAGATATTAGACTATTTTATGATTGCACATGGTAAAGAATGTGATTAAAGGCTCTTTTTCCTATGTCAAAAGTTTTAGTTTTCGAGGGTAATAGCTTTGTCTGTGGAAAAAATGAAGATATTAGACTATTTTATGATTGCACATGGTAAAGAATGTGATTAAAGGCTCTTTTCCTATGTCAAAAGTTTTAGTTTTCAAGGGTAATAGCTACGTATGTTGAAAAAATGAAGATATTAGAACTATTTTATGATTGCAAATGGTAAAGAATGTGATTAAAGGCTCTTTTCCTATTTCAAAAGTTTTAGTTTTCGAGGGTAATAGCTACGTATGTTGAAAAAATGAAGATATTAGACTATTTTATGATTGCAAATGGTAAAGAATGTGATTAAAGGCTCTTTTCCTATGTCAAAAGTTTTAGTTTTCGAGGGTAATAGCTATGTCTGTGGAAAAAATGAAGATATTAGACTATTTTATGATTGCACATGGTAAAGAATGTGATTAAAGGCTCTTTTCCTATGTCAAAAGTTTTAGTTTTCGAGGGTAATAGCTTTGTCTGTGGAAAAAATGAAGATATTAGACAATTTTATGATTGCACATGGTAAAGAATGTGATTAAAGGCTCTTTTCCTATTTCAAAAGTTTTAGTTTTCGAGGGTAATAGCTACGTATGTTGAAAAAATGAAGATATTAGACAATTTTATGATTGCACATGGTAAAGAATGTGATTAAAGGCTCTTTTCCTATTTCAAAAGTTTTTGTTTTCGAGGGTAATAGCTACGTATGTTGAAAAAATGAAGATATTAGACTATTTTATGATTGCAAATGGTAAAGAATGTGATTAAAGGCTCTTTTCCTATGTCAAAAGTTTTAGTTTTCGAGGGTAATAGCTACGTATGTTGAAAAAATGAAGATATTAGACTATTTTATGATTGCAAATGGTAAAGAATGTGATTAAAGGCTCTTTTCCTATGTCAAAAGTTTTAGTTTTCGAGGGTAATAGCTGCGTATGTTGAAAAAATGAAGATATTAGACTATTTTATGATTGCAAATGGTAAAGAATGTGATTAAAGGCTCTTTTCCTATGTCAAAAGTTTAGTTTTCGAGGGTAATTGCTACGTATGTTGAAAAAATGAAGATATTAGACTATTTTATGATTGCAAATGGTAAAGAATGTGATTAAAGGCTCTTTTCCTATTTCAAAAGTTTTAGTTTTCGAGGGTAATAGCTACGTATGTTGAAAAAATGAAGATATTAGACTATTTTATGATTGCAAATGGTAAAGAATGTGATTAAAGGCTCTTTTCCTATTTCAAAAGTTTTAGTTTTCGAGGGTAATAGCTACTATGTCTGTGGAAAAAATGAAGATATTAGACTATTTTATGATTGCACATGGTAAAGAATGTGATTAAAGGCTCTTTTCCTATGTCAAAAGTTTTAGTTTTCGAGGGTAATAGCTTTGTCTGCGGAAAAAATGAAGATATTAGACAATTTTATGATTGCACATGGTAAAGAATGTGATTAAAGGCTCTTTTCCTATTTTCAAAAGTTTTAGTTTTCGAGGGTAATAGCTACGTATGTTGAAAAATGAAGATATTAGACTATTTTATGATTGCACATGGTAAAGAATGTGATTAAAGGCTCTTTTCCTATTTCAAAAGTTTTAGTTTTCGAGGGTAATAGCTACGTATGTTGAAAAAATGAAGATATTAGACAATTTTATGATTGCAAATGGTAAAGAATGTGATTAAAGGCTCTTTTCCTATTTCAAAAGTTTTAGTTTTCGAGGGTAATACTACGTAAGTTGAAAAAATGAAGATATTAGACTATTTTATGATTGCAAATGGTAAAGAATGTGATTAAAGGCTCTTTTCCTATTTCAAAAGTTTTAGTTTTCGAGGGTAATAGCTACGTATGTTGAAAAAATGAAGATATTAGACTATTTTATGATTGCACATGGTAAAGAATGTGATTAAAGGCTCTTTTCCTATTTCAAAAGTTTTAGTTTTCGAGGGTAATAGCTACGTATGTTGAAAAAATGAAGATATTAGACTATTTTATGATTGCAAATGGTAAAGAATGTGATTAAAGGCTCTTTTCCTATGTCAAAAGTTTTAGTTTTCGAGGGTAATAGCTACGTATGTTGAAAAAATGAAGATATTAGACTATTTTATGATTGTACATGGTAAAGAATGTGATTAAAGGCTCTTTTCCTATGTCAAAAGTTTTAGTTTTCGAGGGTAATAGCTACGTATGTTGAAAAAATGAAGATATTAGACAATTTTATGATTGCACATGGTAAAGAATGTGATTAAAGGCTCATTTTCCTATTTCAAAAGTTTAGTTTTCGAGGGTATAAGCTACGTATGTTGAAAAAATGAAGATATTAGACTATTTTATGATTGCAAATGGTAAAGAATGTGATTAAAGGCTCTTTTCCTATTTCAAAAGTTTTAGTTTTCGAGGGTAATAGCTAGGTCTGTGGAAAAAATGAAGATATTAGACTATTTTATGATTGCACATGGTAAAGAATGTGATTAAAGGCTCTTTTCCTATGTCAAAACTTTTAGTTTTCGAGGGTAATAGCTACGTATGTTGAAAAAATGAAGATATTAGACAATTTTATGATTGCACATGGTAAAGAATGTGATTAAAGGTTCTTTTCCTATTTCAAAAGTTTTAGTTTTCGAGGGTAATAGCTATGTCTTTTGAAAAAATGAAGATATTAGACTATTTTATGATTGCAAATGGTAAAGAATGTGATTAAAGGCTCTTTTCATATGTCAAAAGTTTTAGTTTTGAGGGTAATAGCTACGTATGTTGAAAAAATGAAGATATTAGACTATTTTATGATTGCAAATGGTAAAGAATGTGATTAAAGGCTCTTTTCCTATTTCAAAAGTTTTAGTTTTCGAGGGTAATAGCTACGTATGTTGAAAAAATGAAGATATTAGACTATTTTATGATTGCAAATGGTAAAGAATGTGATTAAAGGCTCTTTTCCTATGTCAAAAGTTTTAGTTTTCGAGGGTAATAGCTACGTATGTTGAAAAAATGAAGATATTAGACTATTTTATGATTGCAAATGGTAAAGAATGTGATTAAAGGCTCTTTTCCTATTCAAAAGTTTTAGTTTTCGAGGGTAATAGCTACGTATGTTGAAAAAATGAAGATATTAGACTATTTTATGATTGCAAATGGTAAAGAATGTGATTAAAGGCTTTTTTCCTATTTCAAAAGTTTTAGATTTCGAGGGTAATAGCTACGTATGTTGAAAAAATGAAGATATTAGACTATTTTATGATTGCAAATAGTAAAGAATGTGATTAAAGGCTCTTTTCCTATTTCAAAAGTTTTAGTTTTCGAGGGTAATAGCTATGACTTTTGAAAAAATGAAGATATTAGACTATTTTATGATTGCAAATGGTAAAGAATGTGATTAAAGGCTCTTTTCCTATGTCAAAAGTTTTAGTTTTCGAGGGTAATAGCTACGTATGTTGAAAAAATGAAGATATTAGACTATTTTATGATTGCAAATGGTAAAGAATGTGATTAAAGGCTCTTCCTATTTCAAAAGTTTTAGTTTTCGAGGGTAATAGCTATGTCTGTGGAAAAAATGAAGATATTAGACTATTTTATGATTGCAAATGGTAAAGAATGTGATTAAAGGCTCTTTTCCTATTTCAAAAGTTTTAGTTTTCGAGGGTAATAGCTACGTATGTTGAAAAAATGAAGATATTAGACTATTTTATGATTGCACATGGTAAAGAATGTGATTAAAGGCTCTTTTCCTATTTCAAAAGTTTTAGTTTTCGAGGGTAATAGCTACGTATGTTGAAAAAATGAAGATATTAGACTATTTTATGATTGCAAATGGTAAAGAATGTGATTAAAGGCTCTTTTCCTATGTCAAAAGTTTTAGTTTTCGAGGGTAATAGCTACGTATGTTGAAAAAATGAAGATATTAGACTATTTTATGATTGCAAATGGTAAAGAATGTGATTAAAGGCTCTTTTCCTGTCAAAAGTTTTAGTTTTCGAGGGTAATAGCTACGTATGTTGAAAAAATGAAGATATTGACTATTTTATGATTGCACATGGTAAAGAATGTGATTAAAGGCTCTTTTCCTATTTCAAAAGTTTTAGTTTTCGAGGGTAATAGCTACGTATGTTGAAAAAATGAAGATATTAGACTATTTTATGATTGCAAATGGTAAAGAATGTGATTAAAGGCTCTTTTCCTATTTCAAAAGTTTTAGTTTTCGAGGGTAATAGCTAGTCTGTGGAAAAAATGAAGATATTAGACTATTTTATGACTGCAAATGGTAAAGAATGTGATTAAAGGCTCTTTTCCTATTTCAAAAGTTTTAGTTTTCGAGGGTAATAGCTACGTATGTTGAAAAAATGAAGATATTAGACTATTTTATGATTGCACATGGTAAAGAATGTGATTAAAGGCTCTTTTCCTATGTCAAAAGTTTTAGTTTTCGAGGGTAATAGCTACGTATGTTGAAAAAATGAAGATATTAGACAATTTTATGATTGCAAATGGTAAAGAATGTGATTAAAGGCTCTTTTCCTATTTCAAAAGTTTTAGTTTTCGAGGGTAATAGCTACTGTATGTTGAAAATGATTGCATGGTAAATGATGAAGATATTAGACTATTTTATGATTGCAATGGTAAAGAATGTGATTAAAGGCTCTTTTCCTATTCAAAAGTTTTAGTTTTCGAGGGTAAGAGCTACGTATGTTAAAAAATGAAGATATTAGACTATTTTATGATTGCAAATGGTAAAGAATGTGATTAAAGGCTCTTTTCCTATGTCAAAAGTTTTAGTTTTCGAGGGTAATAGCTAAGTATGTTGAAAAAATGAAGATATTAGACTATTTTATGATTGCAAATGGTAAAGAATGTGATTAAAGGCTCTTTTCCTATTTCAAAAGTTTTAGTTTTCGAGGGTAATAGCTACGTATGTTAAAAAAAAGATAATAGACTATTTTATGATTGCACATGGTAAAGAATGTGATTAAAGGCTCTTTTCTTATTTCAAAAGTTTTAGTTTTCGAGGGTAATAGCTATGTCTGTTGAAAAAATGAAGATATTAGATTATTTTATGATTGCAAATGGTAAAGAATGTGATTAAAGGCTCTTTTCCTATGTCAAAAGTTTTAGTTTTCGAGGGTAATAGCTACGTATGTTGAAAAAATGAAGATATTAGACTATTTTATGATTGCAAATGGTAAACAATTTGATTAAAGGCTCTTTTCCTATTCAAAAGTTTTAGTTTTCGAGGGTAATAGCTACGTATGTTGAAAAAATGAAGATATTAGACTATTTTATGATTGCAAATGGTAAAGAATGTGATTAAAGGCTCTTTTCCTATTCAAAAGTTTTAGTTTTCGAGGGTAATAGCTACGTATGTTGAAAAAATGAAGATATTAGACTATTTTATGATTGCAAATGGTAAAGAATGTGATTAAAGGCTCTTTTCCTATGTCAAAAGTTTTAGTTTTCGAGGGTAATAGCTACGTATGTTGAAAAAATGAAGATATTAGACTATTTTATGATTGCAAATGGTAAAGAATGTGATTAAAGGCTCTTTTCCTATTTCAAAAGTTTTAGTTTTCGAGGGTAATAGCTACGTATGTTGAAAAAATGAAGATATTAGACTATTTTATGATTGCAAATGGTAAAGAATGTGATTAAAGGCTCTTTTCCTATTTCAAAAGTTTTAGTTTCGGGGTAATAGCTACGTATGTTGAAAAAATGAAGATATTAGACAATTTTATGATTGCACATGGTAAAGAATGTGATTAAAGGCTCTTTTCCTATGTCAAAAGTTTTAGTTTTCGAGGGTAATAGCTACGTATGTTGAAAAAATGAAGATATTAGAATATTTTATGATTGCAAATGGTAAAGAATGTGATTAAAGGCTCTTTTCCTATGTCAAAAGTTTTAGTTTTTCGAGGGTAATAGCTACGTATGTTGAAAAAATGAAGATATTAGACTATTTTATGATTGCACATGGTAAAGAATGTGATTAAAGGCTCTTTTTCTATTTCAAAAGTTTTAGTTTTCGAGGGTAATAGCTACGTATGTTGAAAAAATGAAGATATTAGACTATTTTATGATTGCAAATGGTAAAGAATGTGATTAAAGGCTCTTTTCCTATGTCAAAAGTCTTAGTTTTCGAGGGTAATAGCTACGTATGTTGAAAAAATGAAGATATTAGACTATTTTATGATTGCAAATGGTAAAGAATGTGATTAAAGGCTCTTTTCCTATTTCAAAAGTTTTAGTTTTCGAGGGTAATAGCTACGTATGTTGAAAAAATGAAGATATTAGACTATTTTATGATTGCAAATGGTAAAGAATGTGATTAAAGGCTCTTTTCCTATTTCAAAAGTTTTAGTTTTCGAGGGTAATAGCTACGTATGTTGAAAAAATGAAGATATTAGACTATTTTATGATTGCAAATGGTAAAGAATGTGATTAAAGGCTCTTTTCCTATTTCAAAAGTTTTAGTTTTCGAGGGTAATAGCTACTATGTTGAAAAAATGAAGATATTAGACTATTTTATGATTGCAAATGGTAAAGAATGTGATTAAAGGCTCTTTTCCTATGTCAAAAGTTTTAGTTTTCGAGGGTAATAGCTACGTATGTTGAAAAAATGAAGATATTAGACTATTTTATGATTGCAAATGGTAAAGAATGTGATTAAAGGCTCTTTTTCTATTTCAAAAGTTTTAGTTTTCGAGGGTAATAGCTACGTATGTTGAAAAAATGAAGATATTAGACTATTTTATGATTGCACATGGTAAAGAATGTGATTAAAGGCTCTTTTCTATTTCAAAAGTTTTAGTTTTCGAGGGTAATAGCTACGTATGTTTGAAAAAATGAAGATATTAGACTATTTTATGATTGCAAATGGTAAAGAATGTGATTAAAGGCTCTTTTCCTATTTCAAAAGTTTTAGTTTTCGAGGGTAATAGCTACGTATGTTGAAAAAATGAAGATATTAGACTATTTTATGATTGCAAATGGTAAAGAATGTGATTAAAGGCTCTTTTCCTATTTCAAAAGTTTTAGTTTTCGAGGGTAATAGCTACGTATGTTGAAAAAATGAAGATATTAGACTATTTTATGATTGCAAATGGTAAAGAATGTGATTAAAGGCTCTTTTCCTATTTCAAAAGTTTTAGTTTTCGAGGGTAATAGCTACTTATGTTGAAAAAATGAAGATATTAGACTATTTTATGATTGCACATGGTAAAGAATGTGATTAAAGGCTCTTTTCCTATGTCAAAAGTTTTAGTTTTCGAGGGTAATAGCTACGTATGTTGAAAAAATGAAGATATTAGACTATTTTATGATTGCAAATGGTAAAGAATGTGATTAAAGGCTCTTTTCCTATTTCAAAAGTTTTAGTTTTCGAGGGTAATAGCTACGTATGTTGAAAAAATGAAGAATTAGACTATTTTATGATTGCACATGGTAAAGAATGTGATTAAAGGCTCTTTTTCTATTTAAAAGTTTTAGTTTTCGAGGGTAATAGCTAAGTATGTTGAAAAAATGAAGATATTAGACAATTTTATGATTGCACATGGTAAAGAATGTGATTAAAGGCTCTTTTCCTATGTCAAAAGTTTTAGTTTTCGAGGGTAATAGCTACGTATGTTGAAAAAATGAAGATATTAGACTATTTTATGATTGCAAATGGTAAAGAATGTGATTAAAGGCTCTTTTCCTATTCAAAAGTTTTAGTTTTCGAGGGTAATAGCTACGTATGTTGAAAAAATGAAGATATTAGACTATTTTATGATTGCAAATGGTAAAGAATGTGATTAAAGGCTCTTTTCCTATTTCAAAAGTTTTAGTTTTCGAGGGTAATAGCTACGTATGTTGAAAAAATGAAGATATTAGACTATTTTATGATTGCAAATGGTAAAGAATGTGATTAAAGGCTCTTTTCCTATGTCAAAAGTTTTAGTTTTCGAGGGTAATAGCTACGTATGTTGAAAAAAATGAAGATATTAGACTATTTTATGATTGCAAATGGTAAAGAATGTGATTAAAGGCTCTTTTCCTATGTCAAAAGTTTTAGTTTTCGAGGGTAATAGCTACGTATGTTGAAAAAAAGAAGATATTAGACTATTTTATGATTGCAAATGGTAAAGAATGTGATTAAAGGCTCTTTTCCTATTTCAAAAGTTTTAGTTTTCGAGGGTAATAGCTACGTATGTTGACAAAATGAAGAAATTAGACTATTTTATGATTGCAAATGGTAAAGAATGTGATTAAAGGCTCTTTTCCTATTTCAAAAGTTTTAGTTTTCGAGGGTAATAGCTACGTATGTTGAAAAAATGAAGATATTAGACAATTTTATGATTGCAATGGTAAAGAATGTGATTAAAGGCTCTTTTCCTATGTCAAAAGTTTTAGTTTTCGAGGGTAATAGCTACGTATGTTGAAAAAATGAAGATATTAGACTATTTTATGATTGCAAATGGTAAAGAATGTGATTAAAGGCTCTTTTCCTATTTCAAAAGTTTTAGTTTTCGAGGGTAATAGCTACGTATGTTGAAAAAATGAAGATATTAGACTATTTTATGATTGCAATGGTAAAGAATGTGATTAAAGGCTCTTTTCCTATTTCAAAAGTTTTAGTTTTCGAGGGTAATAGCTACGTATGTCGAAAAAATGAAGATATTAGACTATTTTATGATTGCAAATGGTAAAGAATGTGATTAAAGGCTCTTTTCCTATGTCAAAAGTTTTAGTTTTCGAGGGTAATAGCTACGTATGTTGAAAAAATGAAGATATTAGACTATTTTATGATTGCAAATGGTAAAGAATGTGATTAAAGGCTCTTTTCCTATTTCAAAAGTTTTAGTTTTCGAGGGTAATAGCTACGTATGTTGAAAAAATGAAGATATTAGACTATTTTATGATTGCAAATGGTAAAGAATGTGATTAAAGGCTCTTTTCCTATTTCAAAAGTTTTAGTTTTCGAGGGTAATAGCTACGTATGTTGAAAAAATGAAGATATTAGACTATTTTATGATTGCAAATGGTAAAGAATGTGATTAAAGGCTCTTTTCCTATTTCAAAAGTTTTAGTTTTCGAGGGTAATAGCTACTTATGTTGAAAAAATGAAGATATTAGACAATTTTATGATTGCACATGGTAAAGAATGTGATTAAAGGCTCTTTTCCTATGTCAAAAGTTTTAGTTTTCGAGGGTAATAGCTACGTATGTTGAAAAAATGAAGATATTAGACTATTTTATGATTGCAAATGGTAAAGAATGTGATTAAAGGCTCTTTTCTATTTAAAAAGTTTTAGTTTTCGAGGGTAATAGCTACGTATGTTGAAAAAATGAAGATATTAGACTATTTTATGATTGCAAATGGTAAAGAATGTGATTAAAGGCTCTTTTCCTATTTCAAAAGTTTTAGTTTTCGAGGGTAATAGCTACGTATTTGAAAAAATGAAGATATTAGACTATTTTATGATTGCAAATGGTAAAGAATGTGATTAAAGGCTCTTTTCCTATTTCAAAAGTTTTAGTTTTCGAGGGTAAGAGCTACGTATGTTGAAAAAATGAAGATATTAGACTATTTTATGATTGCAAATGGTAAAGAATGTGATTAAAGCTCTTTTCCTATTTCAAAAGTTTTAGTTTTCGAGGGTAATAGCTACGTATGTTGAAAAAATGAAGATATTAGACTATTTTATGATTGCAAATGGTAAAGAATGTGATTAAAGGCTCTTTTCCTATTTCAAAAGTTTTAGTTTTCGAGGGTAATAGCTACGTATGTTGAAAAAATGAAGATATTAGACTATTTTATGATTGCACATGGTAAAGAATGTGATTAAAGGCTCTTTTCCTATTTCAAAAGTTTTAGTTTTCGAGGGTAATAGCTACGTATGTTGAAAAAATGAAGATATTAGACTATTTTATGATTGCAAATGGTAAAGAATGTGATTAAAGGCTCTTTTCCTATTTCAAAAGTTTTAGTTTTCGAGGGTAATAGCTACGTATGTTGAAAAAATGAAGATATTAGACTATTTTATGATTGCAAATGGTAAAGAATGTGATTAAAGGCTCTTTTCCTATTTAAAAGTTTTAGTTTTCGAGGGTAATAGCTACGTATGTTGAAAAAATGAAGATATTAGACAATTTTATGATTGCACATGGTAAAGAATGTGATTAAAGGCTCTTTTCCTATTTCAAAAGTTTTAGTTTTCGAGGGTAATAGCTACGTATGTTGAAAAAATGAAGATATTAGACTATTTTATGATTGCAAATGGTAAAGAATGTGATTAAAGGCTCTTTTCCTATGTCAAAACTTTTAGTTTTCGAGGGTAATAGCTACGTATGTTGAAAAAATGAAGATATTAGACTATTTTATGATTGCAATGGTAAAGAATGTGATTAAAGGCTCTTTTCCTATTTCAAAAGTTTTAGTTTTCGAGGGTAATAGCTACGTATGTTGAAAAAATGAAGATATTAGACTATTTTATGATTGCAAACGGTAAAGAATGTGATTAAAGGCTCTTTTCCTATTTCAAAAGTTTTAGTTTTCGAGGGTAATAGCTACGTATGTTGAAAAAATGAAGATATTAGACTATTTTATGATTGCAAATGGTAAAGAATGTGATTAAAGGCTCTTTTCCTATGTCAAAAGTTTTAGTTTTCGAGGGTAATAGCTACGTATGTTGAAAAAATGAAGATATTAGACTATTTTATGATTGCAAATGGTAAAGAATGTGATTAAAGGCTCTTTTCCTATTTCAAAAGTTTTAGTTTTCGAGGGTAATAGCTACTTATGTTGAAAAAATGAAGATATTAGACAATTTTATGATTGCACATGGTAAAGAATGTGATTAAAGGCTCTTTTCCTATGTCAAAAGTTTTGTTTTCGAGGGTAATAGCTACGTATGTTGAAAAAATGAAGATATTAGACTATTTTATGATTGCAAATGGTAAAGAATGTGATTAAAGGCTCTTTTCCTATTTCAAAAGTTTTAGTTTTCGAGGGTAATAGCTACGTATGTTGAAAAAATGAAGATATTAGACTATTTTATGATTGCAAATGGTAAAGAATGTGATTAAAGGCTCTTTTCCTATTTAAAAAGTTTTAGTTTTCGAGGGTAATAGCTACGTATGTTGAAAAAATGAAGATATTAGACAATTTTATGATTGCACATGGTAAAGAATGTGATTAAAGGCTCTTTTCCTATGTCAAAAGTTTAGTTTTCGAGGGTAATAGCTACGTATGTTGAAAAAATGAAGATATTAGACTATTTTATGATTGCAAATGGTAAAGAATGTGATTAAAGGCTCTTTTCCTATGTCAAAACTTTTAGTTTTCGAGGGTAATAGCTACGTATGTTGAAAAAATGAAGATATTAGACTATTTTATGATTGCAAATGGCAAAGAATGTGATTAAAGGCTCTTTTCCTATTTCAAAAGTTTTAGTTTTCGTGGGTAAGAGCTACGTATGTTGAAAAAATGAAGATATTAGACTATTTTATGATTGCAAACGGTAAAGAATGTGATTAAAGGCTCTTTTCCTATTTCAAAAGTTTTAGTTTTCGAGGGTAATGGCTATGTCTGTGGAAAAAATGAAGATATTAGACTATTTTATGATTGCAAATGGTAAAGAATGTGATTAAAGGCTCTTTTCCTATGTCAAAAGTTTTAGTTTTCGAGGGTAATAGCTACGTATGTTGAAAAAATGAAGATATTAGACTATTTTATGATTGCAAATGGTAAAGAATGTGATTAAAGGCTCTTTTCCTATGTCAAAAGTTTTAGTTTTCGAGGCTCTTTGATTAAAGGCTCTTTGCCTATTTCAAAAGTTTTAGTTTTCGAGCGTAATAGCTACGTATGTTGAAAAAATGAAGATATTAAACTATTTTATGATTGCAAATGGTAAAGAATGTGATTAAAGGCTCTTTTCCTATTTCAAAAGTTTTAGTTTTTGGGGGTAAGAGCTACGTATGTTGAAAAAATGAAGATATTAGACTATTTTATGATTGCAAATGGTAAAGAATGTGATTAAAGGCTCTTTTTCTATGTCAAAAGTTTTAGTTTTCGAGGGTAATAGCTACGTATGTTGAAAAAATGAAGATGTTAGACTAGTTTATGATTGCAAATGGTAAAGAATGTGATTAAAGGCTCTTTTCCTATTTCAAAAGTTTTAGTTTTTGAGGGTAATAGCTTTGTCTGTGGATAAAAATGAAGATATTAGACAATTTTATGATTGCACATGGTAAAGAATGTGATTAAAGGCTCTTTTCCTATGTCAAAAGTTTTAGTTTTCGAGGGTAATAGCTACGTATGTTGAAAAAATGAAGATGTTAGACTAGTTTATGATTGCAAATGGTAAAGAATGTGATTAAAGGCTCTTTTCCTATTTCAAAAGTTTTAGTTTTTGAGGGTAATAGCTTTGTCTGTGGATAAAAATGAAGATATTAGACTATTTTATGATTGCAAATGGTAAATAATGTGATTAAAGGCTCTTTTCCTATGTCAAAAGTTTTAGTTTTCGAGGGTAATAGCTACGTATGTTGAAAAAATGAAGATGTTAGACTAGTTTATGATTGCAAATGGTAAAGTATGTGATTAAAGGCTCTTTTCCTATTTCAAAAGTTTTAGTTTTTGAGGGTAATAGCTTTGTCTGTGGATAAAAATGAAGTTATTAGATAATTTTATGATTGCACATGGTAAAGAATGTGATTAAAGGCTCTTTTCCTATTTCAAAAGTTTTAGTTTTTGAGGGTAATAGCTACGTATGTGGAAAAAATGAAGATATTAGACTATTTTATGATTGCACATGGTAAAGAATGTGATTAAAGGCTCTTTTCCTAGGTCAAAAGTTTTAGTTTTCGAGGGTAATAGCTACGTATGCTGGAAAAATTAAGATATTAGACTATTTTATGATTGCAAATGGTAAAGAATGTGATTAAAGACTCTTTTCCTATTTCAAAAGTTTTAGTTTTCGAGGGTAATAGCTATGTCTGTGGAAAAAATGAAGATATTAGACTATTTTATGATTGCACATGGTAAAGAATGTGATTAAAGGCTCTTTTCCTATTTCAAAAGTTTTAGTTTTTGAGGGTAATAGCTACGTATGTTGAAAAAATGAAGATATTAGACAATTTTATGATTGCACATGGTAAAGAATGTGATTAAAGGCTTAGTTTTCGAGGGTAATAGCTACGTATGTTGACAAAATGAAGAAATTAGACTATTTTATGATTGCAAATGGTAAAGAATGTGATTAAAGTTTCTTTTCCTATTTAAAAAGTTTTAGTTTTCGAGGGTAATAGCTAAGTATGTTGAAAAAATGAAAATATTAGACAATTTTATGATTGCACATGGTAAAGAATGTGATTAAAGGCTCTTTTCCTATGTCAAAAGTTTTAGTTTTCGAGGGTAATAGCTACGTATGTTGAAAAAATGAAGATATTAGACTATTTTATGATTGCAAATGGTAAATAATGTGATTAAAGGCTCTTTTCCTATGTCAAAAGTTTTAGTTTTCGAGGGTAATAGCTACGTATGTTGAAAAAATGAAGATATTAGACTATTTTATGATTGCAAATGGCAAAGAATGTGATTAAAGGCTCTTTTCCTATTTCAAAAGTTTTAGTTTTCGTGGGTAAGAGCTACGTATGTTGAAAAAATGAAGATATTAGACTATTTTATGATTGCAAACGGTAAAGAATGTGATTAAAGGCTCTTTTCCTATTTCAAAAGTTTTAGTTTTCGAGGGTAATAGCTATGTCTGTGGAAAAAATGAAGATATTAGACTATTTTATGATTGCAAATGGTAAAGAATGTGATTAAAGGCTCTTTTCCTATGTCAAAAGTTTTAGTTTTCGAGGGTAATAGCTACGTATGTTGAAAAAATGAAGATATTAGACTATTTTATGATTGCAAATGGTAAAGAATGTGATTAAAGGCTCTTTTCCTATTTCAAAAGTTTTAGTTTTCGAGGGTAATAGCTACTTATGTTGAAAAAATGAAGATATTAGACAATTTTATGATTGCACATGGTAAAGAATGTGATTAAAGGCTCTTTTCTATGTCAAAAGTTTTAGTTTTCGAGGGTAATAGCTACGTATGTTGAAAAAATGAAGATATTAGACTATTTTATTATTGCAAATGGTAAAGAATGTGATTAAAGGCTCTTTTCATATTTCAAAAGTTTTAGTTTTCGAGGGTAATAGCTACGTATGTTGACAAAATGAAGAAATTAGACTATTTTATGATTGCAAATGGTAAAGAATGTGATTAAAGTTTCTTTTCCTATTTAAAAAGTTTTAGTTTTCGAGGGTAATAGCTACGTATGTTGAAAAAATGAAGATATTAGACAATTTTACGATTGCACATGGTAAAGAATGTGATTAAAGGCTCTTTTCCTATGTCAAAAGTTTTAGTTTTCGAGGGTAATAGCTATGTATGTTGAAAAAATGAAGATATTAGACTATTTTATGATTGCAAATGGTAAAGAATGTGATTAAAGGCTCTTTTCCTATGTCAAAACTTTTAGTTTTCGAGGGTAATAGCTACGTATGTTGAAAAAATGAAGATATTAGACTATTTTATGATTGCAAATGGCAAAGAATGTGATTAAAGGCTCTTTTCCTATTTCAAAAGTTTTAGTTTTCGTGGGTAAGAGCTACGTATGTTGAAAAAATGAAGATATTAGACTATTTTATGATTGCAAACGGTAAAGAATGTGATTAAAGGCTCTTTTCCTATTTCAAAAGTTTTAGTTTTCGAGGGTAATAGCTATGTCTGTGGAAAAAATGAAGATATTAGACTATTTTATGATTGCAAATGGTAAAGAATGTGATTAAAGGCTCTTTTCCTATGTCAAAAGTTTTAGTTTTCGAGGGTAATAGCTACGTATGTTGAAAAAATGAAGATATTAGACTATTTTATGATTGCAAATGGTAAAGAATGTGATTAAAGGCTCTTTTCCTATGTCAAAAGTTTTAGTCTTCGAGGGTAATAGCTACGTATGTTGAAAAAATGAAGATATTAGACTATTTTATGATTGCAGATGGTAAAGAATGTGATTAAAGGCACTTTTCCTATTTCAAAAGTTTTAGTTTTCGAGGGTAATAAGCTGGAAAAAATGAAGATATTAGACTATTTTATTATTGCACTTGGTAAAGAATGTGATTAAAGGCTCTTTGCCTATTTCAAAAGTTTTAGTTTTCGAGCGTAATAGCTACGTATGTTGAAAAAATGAAGATATTAGACAATTTTATGATTGCACATGGTAAAGAATGTGATTAAAGGCTCTTTTCCTATTTCAAAAGTTTTAGTTTTCGAGGGTAATAGCTACGTATGTTGAAAAAATGAAGATATTAGACTATTTTATGATTGCACATGGTAAAAAATGTGATTAAAGTCTCTTTTCCTATTTCAAAAGTTTTAGTTTTCGAGGGTAATAGCTACGTATGTTGAAAAAATGAAGATATTAGACTATTTTATGATTGCAAATGGTAAAGAATGTGATTAAAGTCTCTTTTCCTATTTCAAAAGTTTTAGTTTTTGGGGGTAAGAGCTACGTATGTTGAAAAAATGAAGATATTAGACTATTTTATGATTGCAAATGGTAAAGAATGTGATTAAAGGCTCTTTTTCTATGTCAAAAGTTTTAGTTTTCGAGGGTAATAGCTACGTATGTTGAAAAAATGAAGATATTAGACTATTTTATGATTGCACTGGATAAAGAATGTGATTAAAGGCTCTTTTCCTATTTCAAAAGTTTTAGTTTTTGAGGGTAATAGCTACGTATGTTGAAAAAATGAAGATATTAGACTATTTTATGATTGCAAATGGTAAAGAATGTGATTAAAGGCTCTTTTCCTATGTCAAAAGTTTTAGTTTTCGAGGGTAATAGCTACGTATGTTGAAAAAATTAAGATGTTAGACTAGTTTATGATTGCAAATGGTAAAGAATGTGATTAAAGGCTCTTTTCCTATTTCAAAAGTTTTAGTTTTTAAGGGTAATAGCTTTGTCTGTGGATAAAAATGAAGATATTAGACAATTTTATGATTGCACATGGTAAAGAATGTGATTAAAGGCTCTTTTCCTATTTCAAAAGTTTTAGTTTTCGAAGGTAATAGCTACGTATGTTGAAAAAATGAAGATATTAGACTATTTTATGATTGCAAATGGTAAATAATGTGATTAAAGGCTCTTTTCCTATGTCAAAAGTTTTAGTTTTCGAGGGTAATAGCTACGTATGTTGAAAAAATGAAGATATTAGACTAGTTTATGATTGCAAATGGTAAAGAATGTGATTAAAGGCTCTTTTCCTATTTCAAAAAGTTTTAGTTTTCGAGGGTAATAGCTTATGTTGATAAAAATGAAGTTATTAGACAATTTTATGATTGCACATGGTAAAGAATGTGATTAAAGGCTCTTTTCCTATGTCAAAAGTTTTAGTTTTCGAGGGTAATAGCTACGTATGTTGAAAAAATGAAGATATTAGACTATTTTATGATTGCAAATGGCAAAGAATGTGATTAAAGGCTCTTTTCCTATTTCAAAAGTTTTAGTTTTCGTGGGTAAGAGCTACGTATGTTGAAAAAATGAAGATATTAGACTATTTTATGATTGCAAATGGTAAAGAATGTGATTAAAGGCTCTTTTCCTATTTCAAAAGTTTTAGTTTTCGAGGGTAATGGCTATGTCTGTGGAAAAAATGAAGATATTAGACTATTTTATGATTGCAAATGGTAAAGAATGTGATTAAAGGCTCTTTTCCTATGTCAAAAGTTTTAGTTTTCGAGGGTAATAGCTACGTATGTTGAAAAAATGAAGATATTAGACTATTTTATGATTGCAAATGGTAAAGAATGTGATTAAAGGCTCTTTTCCTATGTCAAAAGTTTTAGTTTTCGAGGCTCTTTGATTAAAGGCTCTTTGCCTATTTCAAAAGTTTTAGTTTTCGAGCGTAATAGCTACGTATGTTGAAAAAATGAAGATATTAAACTATTTTATGATTGCAAATGGTAAAGAATGTGATTAAAGGCTCTTTTCCTATTTCAAAAGTTTTAGTTTTTGGGGGTAAGAGCTACGTATGTTGAAAAAATGAAGATATTAGACTATTTTATGATTGCAAATGGTAAAGAATGTGATTAAAGGCTCTTTTTCTATGTCAAAAGTTTTAGTTTTCGAGGGTAATAGCTACGTATGTTGAAAAAATGAAGATGTTAGACTAGTTTATGATTGCAAATGGTAAAGAATGTGATTAAAGGCTCTTTTCCTATTTCAAAAGTTTTAGTTTTTGAGGGTAATAGCTTTGTCTGTGGATAAAAATGAAGATATTAGACAATTTTATGATTGCACATGGTAAAGAATGTGATTAAAGGCTCTTTTCCTATGTCAAAAGTTTTAGTTTTCGAGGGTAATAGCTACGTATGTTGAAAAAATGAAGATGTTAGACTAGTTTATGATTGCAAATGGTAAAGAATGTGATTAAAGGCTCTTTTCCTATTTCAAAAGTTTTAGTTTTTGAGGGTAATAGCTTTGTCTGTGGATAAAAATGAAGATATTAGACTATTTTATGATTGCAAATGGTAAATAATGTGATTAAAGGCTCTTTTCCTATGTCAAAAGTTTTAGTTTTCGAGGGTAATAGCTACGTATGTTGAAAAAATGAAGATGTTAGACTAGTTTATGATTGCAAATGGTAAAGAATGTGATTAAAGGCTCTTTTCCTATTTCAAAAGTTTTAGTTTTTGAGGGTAATAGCTTTGTTGTGGATAAAAATGAAGTTATTAGACAATTTTATGATTGCACATGGTAAAGAATGTGATTAAAGGCTCTTTTCCTATTTCAAAAGTTTTAGTTTTTGAGGGTAATAGCTACGTATGTGGAAAAAATGAAGATATTAGACTATTTTATGATTGCACATGGTAAAGAATGTGATTAAAGGCTCTTTTCCTAGGTCAAAAGTTTTAGTTTTCGAGGGTAATAGCTACGTATGCTGGAAAAATTAAGATATTAGACTATTTTATGATTGCAAATGGTAAAGAATGTGATTAAAGACTCTTTTCCTATTTCAAAAGTTTTAGTTTTCGAGGGTAATAGCTATGTCTGTGGAAAAAATGAAGATATTAGACTATTTTATGATTGCACATGGTAAAGAATGTGATTAAAGGCTCTTTTCCTATTTCAAAAGTTTTAGTTTTTGAGGGTAATAGCTACGTATGTTGAAAAAATGAAGATATTAGACAATTTTATGATTGCACATGGTAAAGAATGTGATTAAAGGCTTAGTTTTCGAGGGTAATAGCTACGTATGTTGACAAAATGAAGAAATTAGACTATTTTATGATTGCAAATGGTAAAGAATGTGATTAAAGTTCTTTTCCTATTTAAAAAGTTTTAGTTTTCGAGGGTAATAGCTAAGTATGTTGAAAAAATGAGAATATTAGACAATTTTATGATTGCACATGGTAAAGAATGTGATTAAAGGCTCTTTTCCTATGTCAAAAGTTTTAGTTTTCGAGGGTAATAGCTACGTATGTTGAAAAAATGAAGATATTAGACTATTTTATGATTGCAAATGGTAAAGAATGTGATTAAAGGCTCTTTTCCTATGTCAAAAGTTTTAGTTTTCGAGGGTAATAGCTACGTATGTTGAAAAAATGAAGATATTAGACTATTTTATGATTGCAAATGGCAAAGAATGTGATTAAAGGCTCTTTTCCTATTTCAAAAGTTTTAGTTTTCGTGGGTAAGAGCTACGTATGTTGAAAAAATGAAGATATTAGACTATTTTATGATTGCAAACGGTAAAGAATGTGATTAAAGGCTCTTTTCCTATTTCAAAAGTTTTAGTTTTCGAGGGTAATAGCTATGTCTGTGGAAAAAATGAAGATATTAGACTATTTTATGATTGCAAATGGTAAAGAATGTGATTAAAGGCTCTTTTCCTATGTCAAAAGTTTTAGTTTTCGAGGGTAATAGCTACGTATGTTGAAAAAATGAAGATATTAGACTATTTTATGATTGCAAATGGTAAAGAATGTGATTAAAGGCTCTTTTCCTATTTCAAAAGTTTTAGTTTTCGAGGGTAATAGCTACTTATGTTGAAAAAATGAAGATATTAGACAATTTTATGATTGCACATGGTAAAGAATGTGATTAAAGGCTCTTTTCCTATGTCAAAAGTTTTAGTTTTCGAGGGTAATAGCTACTTATGTTGAAAAAATGAAGATATTAGACTATTTTATTATTGCAAATGGTAAAGAATGTGATTAAAGGCTCTTTTCATATTTCAAAAGTTTTAGTTTTCGAGGGTAATAGCTACGTATGTTGACAAAATGAAGAAATTAGACTATTTTATGATTGCAAATGGTAAAGAATGTGATTAAAGGCTTTCTTTTCCTATTTAAAAGTTTTAGTTTTCGAGGGTAATAGCTACGTATGTTGAAAAAATGAAGATATTAGACAATTTTACGATTGCACATGGTAAAGAATGTGATTAAAGGCTCTTTTCCTATGTCAAAAGTTTTAGTTTTCGAAGGGTAATAGCTACGTATGTTGAAAAAATGAAGATATTAGACTATTTTATGATTGCAAATGGTAAAGAATGTGATTAAAGGCTCTTTTCCTATGTCAAAACTTTTAGTTTTCGAGGGTAATAGCTACGTTGTTGAAAAAATGAAGATATTAGACTATTTTATGATTGCAAATGGCAAAGAATGTGATTAAAGGCTCTTTTCCTATTTCCAAAGTTTTAGTTTTCGTGGGTAAGAGCTACGTATGTTGAAAAAATGAAGATATTAGACTATTTTATGATTGCAAACGGTAAAGAATGTGATTAAAGGCTCTTTTCCTATTTCAAAAGTTTTAGTTTTCGAGGGTAATAGCTATGTCTGTGGAAAAAATGAAGATATTAGACTATTTTATGATTGCAAATGGTAAAGAATGTGATTAAAGGCTCTTTTCCTATGTCAAAAGTTTTAGTTTTCGAGGGTAATAGCTACGTATGTTGAAAAAATGAAGATATTAGACTATTTTATGATTGCAAATGGTAAAGAATGTGATTAAAGGCTCTTTTCCTATGTCAAAAGTTTTAGTTTTCGAGGGTAATAGCTACGTATGTTGAAAAAATGAAGATATTAGACTATTTTATGATTGCAAATGGTAAAGAATGTGATTAAAGGCACTTTTCCTATTTCAAAAGTTTTAGTTTTCGAGGGTAATAGCTGGAAAAAATGAAGATATTAGACTATTTTATTATTGCACTTGGTAAAGAATGTGATTAAAGGCTCTTTGCCTATTTCAAAAGTTTTAGTTTTCGAGCGTAATAGCTACGTATGTTGAAAAAATGAAGATATTAGACAATTTTATGATTGCACATGGTAAAGAATGTGATTAAAGGCTCTTTTCCTATTTCAAAAGTTTTAGTTTTCGAGGGTAATAGCTACGTATGTTGAAAAAATGAAGATATTAGACTATTTTATGATTGCACATGGTAAAAAATGTGATTAAAGTCTCTTTTCCTATTTCAAAAGTTTTAGTTTTCGAGGGTAATAGCTACGTATGTTGAAAAAATGAAGATATTAGACTATTTTATGATTGCAAATGGTAAAGAATGTGATTAAAGTCTCTTTTCCTATTTCAAAAGTTTTAGTTTTTGGGGGTAAGAGCTACGTATGTTGAAAAAATGAAGATATTAGACTATTTTATGATTGCAAATGGTAAAGAATGTGATTAAAGGCTCTTTTCCTATGTCAAAAGTTTTAGTTTTCGAGGGTAATAGCTACGTATGTTGAAAAAATGAAGATATTAGACTATTTTATGATTGCAAATGGTAAAGAATGTGATTAAAGGCTCTTTTCCTATTTCAAAAGTTTTAGTTTTCGAGGGTAATAGCTACGTATGTTGAAAAAATGAAGATATTAGACTATTTTATGATTGCAAATGGTAAAGAATGTGATTAAAGGCTCTTTTCCTATGTCAAAAGTTTTAGTTTTCGAGGGTAATAGCTACGTATGTTGAAAAAATGAAGATATTAGACTATTTTATGATTGCAAATGGTAAAGAATGTGATTAAAGGCTCTTTTCCTATTTCAAAAGTTTTAGTTTTCGAGGGTAATAGCTACGTATGTTGAAAAAATGAAGATATTAGACAATTTTATGATTGCACATGGTAAAGAATGTGATTAAAGGCTCTTTTCCTATTTCAAAAGTTTTAGTTTTCGAAGGGTAATAGCTACGTATGTTGAAAAAATGAAGATATTAGCCTATTTTATGATTGCAAATGGTAAAGAATGTGATTAAAGGCTCTTTTCCTATTTCAAAAGTTTTAGTTTTCGAGGGTAATAGCTACGTATGTTGAAAAAATGAAGATATTAGACTATTTTATGATTGCAAATGGTAAAGAATGTGATTAAAGGCTCTTTTCCTATTTCAAAAAGTTTTAGTTTTCGAGGGTAATAGCTGTATGTTGAAAAAATGAAGATATTAGACAATTTTATGATTGCACATGGTAAAGAATGTGATTAAAGGCTCTTTTCCTATTTCAAAAGTTTTAGTTTTCGAGGGTAATAGCTACGTATGTTGAAAAAATGAAGATATTAGACTATTTTATGATTGCAAATGGTAAAGAATGTGATTAAAGGCTCTTTTCCTATTCAAAAGTTTTAGTTTTCGAGGGTAATAGCTACGTATGTTGAAAAAATGAAGATATTAGACTATTTTATGATTGCAATGGTAAAGAATGTGATTAAAGGCTCTTTTCCTATGTCAAAAGTTTTAGTTTTCGAGGGTAATAGCTACGTATGTTGAAAAAATGAAGATATTAGACTATTTTATGATTGCAAATGGTAAAGAATGTGATTAAAGGCTCTTTTCCTATGTCAAAAGTTTTAGTTTTCGAGGGTAATATCTACGTATGTTGAAAAAATGAAGATATTAGACTATTTTATGATTGCAAATGGTAAAGAATGTGATTAAAGGCTCTTTTCCTATGTCAAAAGTTTTAGTTTTCGAGGGTAATAGCTACGTATGTTGAAAAAATGAAGATATTAGACTATTTTATGATTGCAAATGGTAAAGAATGTGATTAAAGGCTCTTTTCCTATTTCAAAAGTTTTAGTTTTCGAGGGTAATAGCTACTTATGTGGAAAAAATGAAGATATTAGACTATTTTATGATTGCAAATGGTAAAGAATGTGATTAAAGGCTCTTTTCCTATGTCAAAAGTTTTAGTTTTCGAGGGTAATAGCTACGTATGTTGAAAAAATGAAGATATTAGACTATTTTATGATTGAAAATGGTAAAGAATGTGATTAAAGGCTCTTTTCCTATTTCAAAAGTTTTAGTTTTCAAGGGTAATAGCTACGTATGTTGAAAAAATGGAGATATTAGACTATTTTATGATTGCACATGGTAAAGAATGTGATTAAAGGCTCTTTTCCTATTTAAAAGTTTTAGTTTTCGAGGGTAATAGCTACGTATGTTGAAAAAATGAAGATATTAGACTATTTTATGATTGCAAATGGTAAAGAATGGATTAAAGGCTCTTTTCCTATTTCAAAAGTTTTAGTTTTCGAGGGTAATAGCTACGTATGTTGAAAAAATGAAGATATTAGACTATTTTATGATTGCAAATGGTAAAGAATGTGATTAAAGGCTCTTTTCCTATTTCAAAAGTTTTAGTTTTCGAGGGTAATAGCTA
>NW_027063905.1:0-29666 GCF_032884065.1 Artemia franciscana
AAATGGTAAAGAATGTGATTAAAGGCTCTTTTCCTATATCAAAAGTTTTAGTTTTCGAGGGTAATAGCTAAGTATGTTGAAAAAATGAAGATATTAGACAATTTTATGATTGCACATGGTAAAGAATGTGATTAAAGGCTCTTTTCCTATGTCAAAAGTTTTAGTTTTCGAGGGTAATAGCTACGTATGTTGAAAAAATGAAGATATTAGACAATTTTATGATTGCACATGGTAAAGAATGTGATTAAAGGCTCTTTTCCTATTTCAAAAGTTTTAGTTTTCGAGGGTAATAGCTACGTATGTTGAAAAAATGAAGATATTAGACTATTTTATGATTGCACATGGTAAAGAATGTGATCAAAGGCTCTTTTCCTATTTCAAAGTTTTAGTTTTCGAGGGTAATAGCTACGTATGTTGAAAAAATGAAGATATTAGACAATTTAATGATTGCACATGGTAAAGAATGTGATTAAAGCTCTTTTCCTATGTCAAAGTTATAGTTTTCGAGGGTAATAGCTACGTATGTTGAAAAAATGAAGATATGTTGAAAAAATCAAGATATTAGACAATTTTATGATTGCACATGGTAAAGAATGTGATTAAAGGCTCTTTTCCTATGTCAAAAGTTTTAGTTTTCGAGGATAATAGCTACGTATGTTGAAAAAATGATAAAAATAGCTACGTATGTTGGAAAAATGAAGATATTAGACTATTTTATGATTGCACATGGTAAAGAATGTGATTAACGGCTCTTTTCCTATTCCAAAAGTTTTAGTTTTCGAGGGTAATAGCTACGTATGTTGAAAAAATGAAGATATTAGACTATTTTATGATTGCAAATGGTAAAGAATGTGATTAAAGGCTCTTTTCCTATATCAAAAGTTTTAGTTTTCGAGGGTAATAGCTAAGTATGTTGAAAAAATGAAGATATTAGACTATTTTATGATTGCAAATGGTAAAGAATGTGATTAAAGGCTCTTTTCCTATGTCAAAAGTTTTAGTTTTCGAGGGTAATAGCTACGTATGTTGAAAAAATGAAGATATTAGGCTATTTTATGATTGCACATGGTAAAGAATGTGATTAAAGGCTCTTTTCCTATTTCAAAAGTTTTAGTTTTCGAGGGTAATAGCTACGTATATTGAAAAAATGAAGATATTAGACTATTTTATGATTGCAAATGGTAAAGAATGTGATTAAATGCTCTTTTCCTATGTCAAAAGTTTTAGTTTTCGAGGGTAATAGATACGTATGTTGAAAAAATGAAGATATTAGACAATTTTATGATTGCACATGGTAAAGAATGTGATTAAAGGCTCTTTTCCTATGTCAAAAGTTTTAGTTTTCGAGGGTAATAGCTACGTATGTTGAAAAAATGAAGATATTAGACTATTTTATGATTGCACATGGTAAAGAATGTGATTAAAGGCTCTTTTCCTGTGTCAAAAGTTTTAGTTTGCGAGGGTAATAGCTACGTATGTTGAAAAAATGAAGATATTAGACAATTTTATGATTGCACATGGTAAAGAATGTGATTAAAGGCTCTTTTCCTATGTCAAAAGTTTTAGTTTTCGAGGGTAATAGCTACGTATGTTGAAAAAATGAAGATATTAGACAATTTTATGATTGCACATGGTAAAGAATGTGATTAAAGGCTCTTTTCCTATTTCAAAAGTTTTAGTTTTCGAGGGTAATAGCTACGTATGTTGAAAAAATGAAGATATTAGACAATTTTATGATTGCAAATGGTAAAGAATGTGATTAAAGGCTCTTTTCCTATGTCAAAAGTTTTAGTTTTCGAGGGTAATAGCTACGTATGTTGAAAAAATGAAGATATTAGACAATTTTATGATTGCACATGATAAAGAATGTGATTAAAGGCTCTTTTCCTATGTCAAAAGTTTTAGTTTTCGAGGGTAATAGTTACGTATGTTGAAAAAATGAAAATATTAGAATATTTTATGATTGCACATGGTAAAGAATGTGATTAAAGGCTCTTTTCCTATTTCAAAAGTTTTAGTTTTCGAGGGTAATAGCTACGTATGTTGAAAAAATGAAGATATTAGACTATTTTATGATTGCACATGGTAAAGAATGTGATCAAAGGCTCTTTTCCTATTTCAAAAGTTTTAGTTTTCGAGGGTAATAGCTACGTATGTTGAAAAAATGAAGATATTAGACAATTTAATGATTGCACATGGTAAAGAATGTGATTAAAGCTCTTTTCCTATGTCAAAAGTTTTGGTTTTCGAGGGTACTAGCTACGTATGTTGAAAAAATGAAGATATTAGACAATTTTATGATTGCACATGGTAAAGAATGTGATTAAAGGCTCTTTTCCTATTTCAAAAGTTTTAGTTTTCGAGGGTAATAGCTACGTATGTTGAAAAAATGAAGATATTAGACAATTTTATGATTGCAAATGGTAAAGAATGTGATTATTAGGCTCTTTTCCTATGTCAAAAGTTTTAGTTTTCGAGGGTAATAGCTACGTATGTTGAAAAAATGAAGATATTAGACTATTTTATGATTGCAAATGGTAAAGAATGTGATTAAAGGCTCTTTTCCTATGTCAAAAGTTCTAGTTTTCGAGGGTAATAGCTACGTATGTTGAAAAAATGAAGATATTAGACTATTTTGTGATTGCACATGGTAAAGAATGTGATTAAAGGCTCTTTTCCTATTTCAAAAGTTTTAGTTTTCGAGGGTAATAGCTACGTATGTTGAAAAAATGAAGATATTAGACTATTTTATGATTGCACATGGTAAAGAATGTGATCAAAGGCTCTTTTCCTATTTCAAAAGTTTTAGTTTTCGAGGGTAATAGCTACGTATGTTGAAAAAATGAAGATATTAGACAATTTAATGATTGCACATGGTAAAGAATGTGATTAAAGCTCTTTTCCTATGTCAAAAGTTTTGGTTTTCGAGGGTAATAGCTACGTATGTTGAAAAAATGAAGATATTAGACAATTTTATGATTGCAAATGGTAAAGAATGTGATTAAAGGCTCTTTTCCTATGTCAAAAGTATTAGTTTTCGAGGGTAATAGCTACGTATGTTGAAAAAATGAAGATATTAGACAATTTTATGATTGCAAATGGTAAAGAATGTGATTAAAGGCTCTTTTCCTATGTCAAAAGTATTAGTTTTCGAGGGTACTAGCTACGTATGTTGAAAAAATGAAGATATTAGACAATTTTATGATTGCACATGGTAAAGAATGTGATTAAAGGCTCTTTTCCTATTTCAAAAGTTTTAGTTTTCGAGGGTAATAGCTACGTATCTTGAAAAAAAATGAAGATATTAGACAATTTTATGATTGCACTTGGTAAAGAATGTGATTAAAGGCTCTTTTTCTATTTCAAAAGTTTTAGTTTTCGAGGGTAATAGCTACGTATGTTGAAAAAATGAAGATATTAGACTATTTTATGATTGTACATGGTAAAGAATGTGATTAATTTCTCTTTTCAAATTATGTCGAAAAAATGAAGATATTAGACTATTTTATGATTGCAAATGGTAAAGAATGTGACTAAAGGCTCTTTTCCTATGTCAAAAGTTTTAGTTTTCGAGGGTAATAACTACGTATGTTGAAAAAATGAAGAAATTAGACTATTTTATGATTGCAAATGGTAAAGAATGTGATTAAAGGCTCTTTTCCTATGCCAAAAGTTTTAGTTTTCGAGGGTAATAGCTACGTATGTTGAAAAAATGAAGATATTAGACTATTTTATGATTGCAAATGGTAAAGAATGTGATTAAAGGCTCTTTTCCTATGTCAAAAGTTTTAGTTTTCGAGGGTAATAGCTACGTATGTTGAAAAAATGAAGATATTAGACTATTTTATGATTGCAAATGGTAAAGAATGTGATTAAAGGCTCTTTTCCTATTTCAAAAGTTTTAGTTTTCGAGGGTAATAGCTACGTATGTTGAAAAAATGAAGATATTAGACTATTTTATGATTGCAAATGGTAAAGAATGTGATTAAAGGCTCTTTTCCTATGTCAAAAGTTTTAGTTTTCGAGGGTAATAGCTACGTATGTTGAAAAAATGAAGATATTAGACTATTTTATGATTGCAAATGGTAAAGAATGTGATTAAAGGTTCTTTTCCTATTTCAAAAGTTTTAGTTTTCGAGGGTAATAGCTACGTATGTTGAAAAAATGAAGATATTAGACTATTTTAAGATTGCAAATGGTAAAGAATGTGATTAAAGGCTCTTTTCCTATTTCGAAAGTTTTAGTTTTCGAGGGTAATAGCTACGTATTTTGAAAAAATGAAGATATTAGACTATTTTATGATTGCAAATGGTAAAGAATATGATTATGGTAAAGAATGTGATTAAAGGCTCTTTTCCTATTTCAAAAGTTTTAGTTTTCGAGGGTAATAGCTACGTAGGTTGAAAAAATGAAGATATTAGACTATGTTATGATTGCACATGGTAAAGAATGTGATTAAAGGCTCTTTTCTATTTCAAAAGTTTTAGTTTTCGAGGGTAATAGCTACGTATGTTGAAAAAATGAAGATATTAGACTATTTTATGATTGCACATGGTAAAGAATGTGATTAAAGGCTCTTTTCCTATGTCAAAAGTTTTAGTTTTCGAGGGTAATAGCTACTTATGTTGAAAAAATGAAGATATTAGACTATTTTATGATTGCATATTTTAAAGAATGTGATTAAAGGCTCTTTCCTATGTCAAAAGTTTTAGTTTTCGAGGGTAATAGCTACGTATGTTGAAAAAATGAAGATATTAGACTATTTTATGATTGCAAATGGTAAAGAATGTGATTAAAGGCTCTTTTCCTATTTCAAAAGTTTTAGTTTTCGAGGGTAATAGCTACGTATGTTGAAAAAATGAAGATATTAGACAATTTTATGATTGCACATGGTAAAGAATGTGATTAAAGGCTCTTTTCCTATGTCAAAAGTTTTAGTTTTCGAGGGTAATAGCTACATATGTTGAAAAAATGAAGATATTAGACTATTTTATGATTGCACATGGTAAAGAATGTGATTAAAGGCTCTTTTCCTATGTCAAAAGTTTTAGTTTTCGAGGGTAATAGCTACGTATGTTGAAAAAATGAAGATATTAGACAATTTTATGATTGCACATGGTAAAGAATGTGATTAAAGGCTCTTTTCCTATGTCAAAAGTTTTAGTTTTCGAGGGTAATAGCTACGTATGTTGAAAAAATGAAGATATTAGACAATTTTATGATTGCACATGGTAAAGAATGTGATTAAAGGCTCTTTTCCTATTTCAAAAGTTTTAGTTTTCGAGGGTAATAGCTACGTATGTTGAAAAAATGAAGATATTACACAATTTTATGATTGCAAATGGTAAAGAATGTGATTAAAGGCTCTTTTCCTATGTCAAAAGTTTTAGTTTTCGAGGGTAATAGCTACGTATGTTGAAAAAATGAAGATATTAGACAATTTTATGATTGCACATGATAAAGAATGTGATTAAAGGCTCTTTTCCTATTTCAAAAGTTTTAGTTTTCGAGGGTAATAGTTACGTATGTTGAAAAAATGAAAATATTAGAATATTTTATGATTGCAAATGGTAAAGAATGTGATTAAAGGCTCTTTTCCTATTTCAAAAGTTTTAGTTTTCGAGGGTAATAGCTAAGTATGTTGAAAAAATGAAGATATTAGACAATTTTATGATTGCAAATGGTAAAGAATGTGATTAAAGGCTCTTTTCCTATGTCAAAAGTTTTAGTTTTCGAGGGTAATAGCTACGTATGTTGAAAAAATGAAGATATTAGACTATTTTATGATTGCAAATGGTAAAGAATGTGATTAAAGGCTCTTTTCCTATGTCAAAAGTTCTAGTTTTCGAGAATAATAGCTACGTATGTTGAAAAAATGAAGATATTAGACTATTTTATGATTGCACATGGTAAAGAATGTGATTAACGGCTCTTTTCCTATTCCAAAAGTTTTAGTTTTCGAGGGTAATAGCTACGTATGTTGAAAAAATGAAGATATTAGACTATTTTATGATTGCAAATGGTAAAGAATGTGATTAAAGGCTCTTTTCCTATATCAAAAGTTTTAGTTTTCGAGGGTAATAGCTAAGTATGTTGAAAAAATGAAGATATTAGACAATTTTATGATTGCACATGGTAAAGAATGTGATTAAAGGCTCTTTTCCTATGTCAAAAGTTTTAGTTTTCGAGGGTAATAGCTACGTATGTTGAAAAAATGAAGATATTAGACAATTTTATGATTGCAAATGGTAAAGAATGTGATTAAAGGCTCTTTTCCTATGTCAAAAGTTTTAGTTTTCGAGGGTAATAGCTACGTATGTTGAAAAAATGAAGATATTAGACAATTTTATGATTGCACATAGTAAAGAATGTGATTAAAGGCTCTTTTCCTATTTCAAAAGTTTTAGTTTTCGAGAGTAATAGCTACGTATGTTGAAAAAATGAAGATATTAGACTATTTTATGATTGCACATGGTAAAGAATGTGATTAAAGGCTCTTTTCCTATTTCGAAAGTTTTAGTTTTCGAGGGTAATAGCTACTTATGTTGAAAAAATGAAGATATTTGACTATTTTATGATTGAAAATGGTAAAGAATGTGATTAAAGGCTCTTTTCCTATGTCAAAAGTTTTAGTTTTCCAGGGTAATAGCTACGTATGTTGAAAAAATGAAGATATTAGACTATTTTATGATTGCAAATGGTAAAGAATGTGATTAAAGGCTCTTTTCCTATGTCAAAAGATTTAGTTTTTGAGGGTAATAGTTACGTATGTTGAAAAAATGAAGATATTAGACTATTTTATGATTGCAAATGGTAAAGAATGTGATTAAAGGCTCTTTTCCTATGTCAAAAGTTTTAGTTTTCGAGGGTAATAGCTACATGTGATTAAAGGCTCTTTTCCTATTTCAAAAGTTTTAGTTTTCGAGGGTAATAGATACCTATGTTGAAAAAATGAAGATATTAGACAATTTTATGATTGCACATGGTAAAGAATGTGATTAAAGGCTCTTTTCCTATGTCAAAAGTTTTAGTTTTCGAGGGTAATAGCTACGTATGTTGAAAAAATGAAGATATTAGACTATTTTATGATTGCACATGGTAAAGAATGTGATTAAAGGCTTTTTTCCTGTGTCAAAAGTTTTAGTTTGCGAGGGTAATAGCTACGTATGTTGAAAAAATGAAGATATTAGACTATTTTATGATTGCACATGGTAAAGAATGTGATTAAAGGCTCTTTTCCTATGTCAAAAGTTTTAGTTTTCGAGGGTAATAGCTACGTATGTTGAAAAAATGAAGATATTAGACAATTTTATGATTGCACATGGTAAAGAATGTGATTAAAGGCTCTTTTCCTATGTCAAAAGTTTTAGTTTTCGAGGGTAATAGCTACGTATGTTGAAAAAATGAAGATATTAGACAATTTTATGATTGCACATGGTAAAGAATGTGATTAAAGGCTCTTTTCCTATTTCAAAAGTTTTAGTTTTCGAGGGTAATAGCTACGTATGTTGAAAAAATGAAGATATTAGACAATTTTATGATTGCAAATGGTAAAGAATGTGATTAAAGGCTCTTTTCCTATTTCAAAAGTTTTAGTTTTCGAGGGTAATAGCTACGTATGTTGAAAAAATGAAGATATTAGACTATTTTATGATTGCACATGGTAAAGAATGTGATTAAAGGCTCTTTTCCTATGTCAAAAGTTTTAGTTTTCGAGGGTAATAGCTACTTATGTTGAAAAAATGAAGATATTAGACTATTTTATGATTGCATATTTTAAAGAATGTGATTAAAGGCTCTTTCCTATGTCAAAAGTTTTAGTTTTCGAGGGTAATAGCTACGTATGTTGAAAAAATGAAGATATTAGACTATTTTATGATTGCAAATGGTAAAGAATGTGATTAAAGGCTCTTTTCCTATTTCAAAAGTTTTAGTTTTCGAGGGTAATAGCTACATATGTTGAAAAAATGAAGATATTAGACTATTTTATGATTGCACATGGTAAAGAATGTGATTAAAGGCTCTTTTCCTATGTCAAAAGTTTTAGTTTTCGAGGGTAATAGCTACGTATGTTGAAAGAATGAAGATATTAGACAATTTTATGATTGCACATGGTAAAGAATGTTATTAAAGGCTCTTTTCCTATGTCAAAAGTTTTAGTTTTCGAGGGTAATAGCTACGTATGTTGAAAAAATGAATTCCTATGTCAAAAGTTTTAGTTTTCGAGGGTAATAGCTACGTATGTTGAAAAAATGAAGATATTAGACAATTTTATGATTGCACATGGTAAAGAATGTGATTAAAGGCTCTTTTCCTATGTCAAAAGTTTTAGTTTTCGAGGGTAATAGCTACATATGTTGAAAAAATGAAGATATTAGACTATTTTATGATTGCACATGGTAAAGAATGTGATTAAAGGCTCTTTTCCTATGTCAAAAGTTTTAGTTTTCGAGGGTAATAGCTATGTATGTTGAAAAAAATGAAGATATTAGACTATTTTATGATTGCAAATGGTAAAGAATGTGATTAAAGGCTCTTTTCCTATGTCAAAAGTTTTAGTTTTCGAGGGTAATAACTACGTATGTGACAATTTTATGATTGTACATGGTAAACAATGTGATTAAAGGATCTTTTCCTATTTCAAAAGTTTTAGTTTTCGAGGGTAATAGCTACATATGTTGAAAAAATTAAGATATTAGACTATTTTATGATTGCAAATGGCAAAGAATGTGATTAAAGGCTCTTTTCCTATTTCAAAAGTTTTAGTTTTCGAGGGTAATAGCTTTGTCTGTGGAAAAAATGGAGATATTAGACAATTTTATGATTGCAAATGGTAAAGAATGTGATTAAAGGCTCTTTTCCTATGTCAAAATTTTTAGTTTTCGAGGGTAATAGCTACGTATGTTGAAAAAATGAAGATATTAGACTATTTTATGATTGCAAATGGTAAAGAATGTGATTAAAGGCTCTTTTCCTATTTCAAAAGTTTTAGTTTTCGAGGGTAATAGCTACGTATGTTGAAAAAATGAAAATATTAGACTATTTTATGATTGCAAATGGTAAAGAATGTGATTAAAGGCTCTTTTCCCATGTCAAAAGTTTTAGTTTTCGAGGGTAATAGCTACGTATGTTGAAAAAATGAAGATATTAGACTATTTTATGATTGCACATGGTAAAGAATGTGATTAAAGGCTCTTTTCCTATTTCAAAAGTTTTAGTTTTCGATGGTAATAGCTACGTATGTTGAAAAAATGAAGATATTAGACTATTTTATGATTGCAAATGGTAAAGAATGTGGTTAAAGGCTCTTTTCCTATTTCAAAAGTTTTATTTTTCGAGGGTAATAGCTATGTATGTTGAAAAAAGAAGATATTAGACAATTTTATGATTGCACATGGTAAAGAATGTGATTAAAGGCTCTTTTCCTATTTCAAAAGTTTTAGTTTTCGGGGGTAATAGCTACGTATGTTGAAAAAATGAAGATATTAGACTATTTTAGGATTGCAAATGGTAAAGAATGTGATTAAAGGCTCTTTTCCTATTTCAAAAGTTTTAGTTTTCGAGGGTAATAGCTACGTATGTTGAAAAAATGAAGATATTAGACTATTTTGTGATTGCACATGGTAAAGAATGTGATTAAAGGCTCTTTTCCTATTTCAAAAGTATTAGTTTTCGAGGGTAATAGCTACGTATGTTGAAAAAATGAAGATATTAGACAATTTTATGATCGCACATGGTAAAGAATGTGATTAAAGGCTCTTTTCCTATTTCAGAAGTTTTAGTTTTCGAGGGTAATAGCTACGTATGTTGAAAAAATGAAGATATTAGACTATTTTATGATTGCAAATGGTAAAGAATGTGATTAAAGGCTCTTTTCCTATGTCAAAAGTTTTAGTTTTCGAGGGTAATAGCTACGTATGTTGAAAAAATGAAGATATTAGACTATTTTATGATTGCAAATGGCAAAGAATGTGATTAAAGGCTCTTTTCCTATTTCAAAAGTTTTAGTTTTCGAGGGTAATAGCTTTGTCTGTGGAAAAATGAAGATATTAGACAATTTTATGATTGCACATGGTAAAGAATGTGATTAAAGGCTCTTTACCCTATTTCAAAAGTTTTAGTTTTCGAGGGTAATAGCTACGTATGTTGAAAAAATGAAGATATTAGACTATTTTATGATTGCAAATGGTAAAGAATGTGATTAAAGGCTCTTTTCCCATGTCAAAAGTTTTAGTTTTCGAGGGTAATAGCTAGGTTTGTTGAAAAATGAAGATATTAGACTATTTTATGATTGCAAATGGTAAAGAATGTGATTAACGGCTCTTTTCCTATTTCAAAAGTTTTAGTTTTCGAGGGTAATAGCTACGTATGTTGAAAAAATGAAGATATTAGACTATTTTATGATTGCAAATGGTAAAGAATGTGATTAAAGGCTCTTTTCCTATGTCAAAAGTTTTAGTTTTCGAGGGCAATAGCTACGTATGTTAAAAAAAATGAAGATATTAGACTATTTTATGATTGCAAATGGTAAAGAATGTGATTAAAGGCTCTTTTCCTATTTCAAAAGTTTTAGTTTTCGAGGGTAATAGCTACGTATGTGAAAAAAATGAAGATATTAGACTATTTTATGATTGCAAATGGCAAAGAATGTGATTAAAGGCTCTTTTCCTATTTCAAAAGTTTTAGTTTTCGAGGGTAATAGCTTTGTCTGTGGAAAAAATGAAGATATTAGACAATTTTATGATTGCACATGGTAAAGAATGTGATTAAAGGCTCTTTTCCAATTTCAAAAGTTTTAGTTTTCGAGGGTAATAGCTACGTATGTTGAAAAAATGAAGATATTAGACTATTTTATGATTGCAAATGGTAAAGAATATGATTAAAGGCTCTTTTCCTATGTCAAAAGTTTTAGTTTTCGAGGGTAATAACTACGTATGTTGAAAAAATGAAGAAATTAGACTATTTTATTATTGCAAATGGTAAAGAATGTGATTAAAGGCTCTTTTCCTATGCCAAAAGTTTTAGTTTTCGAGGGTAATAGCTACGTACGTTGAAAAAATGAAGATATTAGACTATTTTATGATTGCAAATGGTAAAGAATATGATTAAAGGCTCTTTTCCTATGTCAAAAGTTTTAGTTTTCGTGGGTAATAGCTACGTATGTTGAAAAAATGAAGATATTAGACTATTTTATGATTGCACATGGTAAAGAATGTGATTAAAGGCGCGTTTCCTATGTCAAAAGTTTTAGTTTTCGAGGGTAATAGCTACGTATGTTGAAAAAATGTAGATATTAGACTATTTTATGATTGCAAATGGTAAAGAATGTGATTAAAGGCTCTTTTCCTATGTCAAAAGTTTTAGTTTTCGAGGGTAATAGCTACGTATGTTGAAAAAATGAAGATATTAGACTATTTTATGATTGCAAATGGCAAAGAATGTGATTAAAGGCTCTTTTCCTATTTCAAAAGTTTTAGTTTTCGAGGGTAATAGCTTTGTCTGTGGAAAAAATGAAGATATTGGACAATTTTATGATTGCACATGGTAAAGAATGTGATTAAAGGCTTTTTTCCTATTTCAAAAGTTTTAGTTTTCGAGGGTAATAGCTACGTATGTTGAAAAAATGAAGATATTAGACTATTTTATCATTGCAAATGGTAAAGAATGTGATTAAAGGCTCTTTTCCTATGTCAAAAGTTTTAGTTTTCGAGGGTAATAGCTACGTATGTTGAAAAAATGAAGATATTAGACTATTTTATGATTGCACATGGTAAAGAATGTGATTAAAGGCTCTTTTCCTATTTCAAAAGTTTTAGTTTTCGAGGGTAATAGCTAGGTATGTTGAAAAAATGAAGATATTAGACTATTTTATGATTGCAAATGGTAAGGAATGTGATTAAACGCTCTTTTCCTATTTCAAAAGTTTTAGTTTTCGAGGGTAATAGCTACGTATGCTGAAAAAAGAAGATATTAGACAATTTTATGATTGCACATGGTAAAGAATGTGATTAAAGGCTCTTTTCCTATTTCAAAAGTTTTAGTTTTCGAGGGTAATAGCTACGTATGTTGAAAAAATGAAGATATTAGACTATTTTATGATTACAAATGGTAAAGAATGTGATTAAAGGCTCTTTTCATATTTCAAAAGTTTTAGTTTTCGAGGGTAATAGCTACGTATGTTGAAAAAATGAAGATATTAGACTATTTTATGATTACAAATGGTAAAGAATGTGATTAAAGGCTCTTTTCCTATTTCAAAAGTTTTAGTTTTCGAGGGTAATAGCTACGTATGTTGAAAAAATGAAGATATTAGACTATTTTATGATTACAAATGGTAAAGAATGTGATTAAAGGCTCTTTTTCTATTTCAAAAGTTTTAGTTTTCGAGGGTAATAGTTACGTATGTTGAAAAAATGAAGATATTAGACAATTTTATGATTGTAAATGGTAAAGAATGTGATTAAAGGCTCTTTTCCTATTTCAAAAGTTTTAGTTTTCGAGGGTAATAGCTACGTATGTTGAAAAAATGAAGATATTAGACTATTTTATGATTGCAAATGGTAAAGAATGTGATTAAAGGCTCTTTTCCTATTTCAAAAGTTTTAGTTTTCGAGGGTAATAGCTACGTATGTTGAAAAAATGAAGATATTAGACTATTCTATGATTGCAAATTTTAAAGAATGTGATTAAAGGGTCTTTTCCTATTTCAAAAGTTTTAGTTTTCGAGGGTAAGAGCTACGTATTTTGAAAAAATGAAGATATTAGACTATTTTATGATTGCAAATGGTAAAGAATGTGATTAAAGGCTCTTTTCCTATTTGAAAAGTTTTGGTTTTCGAGGGTAATAGCTACGTATGTTGAAAAAATGAAGATATTGGACTATTTTATGATTACAAATGGTAAAGAATGTGATTAAAGGCTCTTTTCCTATTTCAAAAGTTTTTGTTTTCGAGGGTAATAGTTACGTATGTTGAAAAAATGAAGATATTAGACAATTTTATGATTGCAAATGGTAAAGAATGTGATTAAAGGCTCTTTTCCTATTTCAAAAGTTTTAGTTTTCGAGGGTAATAGCTACGTATGTTGAAAAAATGAAGATATTAGACTATTTTATGATTGCAAATGGTAAAGAATGTGATTAAAGGCTCTTTTCCTATTTCAAAAGTTATAGTTTTCGAGGGTAATAGCTACGTATGTTGAAAAAATGAAGATATTAAACTATTTTATGATTGCACATGGTAAAGAATGTGATTAAAGGCTCTTTTCCTATTTCAAAAGTTTTAGTTTTCGAGGGTAATAGCTACGTATGTTGAAAAAATGAAGATATTAGACTATTTTATGATTGCAAATGGTAAAGAATGTGATTAAAGGCTCTTTTCCTATGTCAAAAGTTTTAGTTTTCGAGGGTAATAGCTACGTATGTTGAAAAAATGAAGATATTAGACTATTTTATGATTGCAAATGGTAAAAAATGTGATTAAAGGCTCTTTTCCTATTTCAAAAGTTTTAGTTTTCGAGGGTAATAGCTTTGTCTGTGGAAAAAATGAGGATATTAGACAATTTTATGATTGCACATGGTAAAGAATGTGATTAAAGGCTCTTTTCCTATTTCAAAAGTTTTAGTTTTCGAGGGTAATAGCTACGTATGTTAAAAAAATGAAGATATTAGACTATTTTATGATTGCAAATGGTAAAGAATGTGATTAAAGGCTCTTTTCCTATGTCAAAAGTTTTAGTTTTCGAGGGTAAAAGCTATGTATGTTGAAAAAATGAAGATATTAGACTATTTTATGATTGCACATGGTAAAGAATGTGATTAAAGGCTCTTTTCCTATGTCAAAAGTTTTAGTTTTCGAGGGCAATAGCTACGTATGTTAAAAAAAATGAAGATATTAGACAATTTTATGATTGCACATGGTAAAGAATGTGATTAAAGGCTCTTTTCCTATTTCAAAAGTTTTAGTTTTCGAGGGTAATAGCTACGTATGTTAAAAAAATGAAGATATTAGACTATTTTATGATTGCAAATGGCAAAGAATGTGATTAAAGGCTCTTTTCCTATTTCAAAAGTTTTAGTTTTCGAGGGTAATAGCTTTGTCTGTGGAAAAAATGAAGATATTAGACAATTTTATGATTGCACATGGTAAAGAATGTGATTAAAGGCTCTTTTCCAATTTCAAAAGTTTTAGTTTTCGAGGGTAATAGCTACGTATGTTGAAAAAATGAAGATATTAGACTATTTTATGATTGCAAATGGTAAAGAATATGATTAAAGGCTCTTTTCCTATGTCAAAAGTTTTAGTTTTCGAGGGTAATAACTACGTATGTTGAAAAAATGAAGAAATTAGACTATTTTATTATTGCAAATGGTAAAGAATGTGATTAAAGGCTCTTTTCCTATGCCAAAAGTTTTAGTTTTCGAGGGTAATAGCTACGTATGTTGAAAAAATGAAGATATTAGACTATTTTATGATTGCAAATGGTAAAGAATGTGATTAAAGGCTCTTTTCCTATGTCAAAAGTTTTAGTTTTCGTGGGTAATATCTACGTATGTTGAAAAAATGAAGATATTAGACTATTTTATGATTGCACATGGTAAAGAATGTGATTAAAGGCTCGTTTCCTATGTCAAAAGTTTTAGTTTTCGAGGGTAATAGCTACGTATGTTGAAAAAATGTAGATATTAGACTATTTTATGATTGCAAATGGTAAAGAATGTGATTAAAGGCTCTTTTCCTATGTCAAAAGTTTTAGTTTTCGAGGGTAATAGCTACGTATGTTGAAAAAATGAAGATATTATACTATTTTATGATTGCAAATGGCAAAGAATGTGATTAAAGGCTCTTTTCCTATTTCAAAAGTTTTAGTTTTCGAGGGTAATAGCTTTGTCTGTGGAAAAAATGAAGATATTGGACAATTTTATGATTGCACATGGTAAAGAATGTGATTAAAGGCTTTTTTCCTATTTCAAAGTTTTAGTTTTCGAGGGTAATAGCTACGTATGTTGAAAAAATGAAGATATTAGACTATTTTATCATTGCAAATGGTAAAGAATGTGATTAAAGGCTCTTTTCCTATGTCAAAAGTTATAGTTTTCGAGGGTAATAGCTACGTATGTTGAAAAAATGAAGATATTAGACTATTTTATGATTGCACATGGGAAAGAATGTGATTAAAGGCTCTTTTCCTATTTCAAAAGTTTTAGTTTTCGAGGGTAATAGCTAGGTGTGTTGAAAAAATGAAGATATTAGACTATTTTATGATTGCAAATGGTAAGGAATGTGATTAAAGGCTCTTTTCCTATTTCAAAAGTTTTAGTTTTCGAGGGTAATAGCTACGTATGCTGAAAAAAGAAGATATTAGACAATTTTATGATTGCACATGGTAAAGAATGTGATTAAAGGCTCTTTTCCTATTTCAAAAGTTTTAGTTTTCGAGGGTAATAGCTACGTATGTTGAAAAAATGAAGATATTAGACTATTTTATGATTACAAATGGTAAAGAATGTGATTAAAGGCTCTTTTCATATTTCAAAAGTTTTAGTTTTCGAGGGTAATAGCTACGTATGTTGAAAAAATGAAGATATTAGACTATTTTATGATTACAAATGGTAAAGAATGTGATTAAAGGCTCTTTTCCTATTTCAAAAGTTTTAGTTTTCGAGGGTAAAAGCTACGTATGTTGAAAAAATGAAGATATTAGACTATTTTATGATTACAAATGGTAAAGAATGTGATTAAAGGCTCTTTTTCTATTTCAAAAGTTTTAGTTTTCGAGGGTAATAGTTACGTATGTTGAAAAAATGAAGATATTAGACAATTTTATGATTGCAAATGGTAAAGAATGTGATTAAAGGGTCTTTTCCTATTTCAAAAGTTTTAGTTTTCGAGGGTAATAGCTTTGTCTGTGGAAAAAATGAAGATATTGGACAATTTTATGATTGCACATGGTAAAGAATGTGATTAAAGGCTTTTTTCCTATTTCAAAGTTTTAGTTTTCGAGGGTAATAGCTACGTATGTTGAAAAAATGAAGATATTAGACTATTTTATCATTGCAAATGGTAAAGAATGTGATTAAAGGCTCTTTTCCTATGTCAAAAGTTTTAGTTTTCGAGGGTAATAGCTACGTATGTTGAAAAAATGAAGATATTAGACTATTTTATGATTGCACTTGGTAAAGAATGTGATTAAAGGCTCTTTTCCTATTTCAAAAGTTTTAGTTTTCGAGGGTAATAGCTAGGTATGTTGAAAAAATGAAGATATTAGACTATTTTATGATTGCAAATGGTAAGGAATGTGATTAAAGGCTCTTTTCCTATTTCAAAAGTTTTAGTTTTCGAGGGTAATAGCTACGTATGCTGAAAAAAGAAGATATTAGACAATTTTATGATTGCACATGGTAAAGAATGTGATTAAAGGCTCTTTTCCTATTTCAAAAGTTTTAGTTTTCGAGGGTAATAGCTACGTATGTTGAAAAAATGAAGATATTAGACTATTTTATGATTACAAATGGTAAAGAATGTGATTAAAGGCTCTTTTCCTATTTCAAAAGTTTTAGTTTTCGAGGGTAATAGCTACGTATGTTGAAAAAATGAAGATATTAGACTATTTTATGATTACAAATGGTAAAGAATGGGATTAAAGGCTCTTTTTCTATTTCAAAAGTTTTAGTTTTCGAGGGTAATAGTTACGTATGTTGAAAAAATGAAGATATTAGACAATTTTATGATTGCAAATGGTAAAGAATGTGATAAAAGGCTCTTTTCCTATTTCAAAAGTTTTAGTTTTCGAGGGTAATAGCTACGTATGTTGAAAAAATGAAGATATTAGACTATTTTATGATTGCAAATGGTAAAGAATGTGATTAAAGGCTCTTTTCCTATTTCAAAAGTTTTAGTTTTCGAGGGTAATAGCTACGTATGTTGAAAAAATGAAGATATTAGACTATTCTATGATTGCAAATGGTAAAGAATGTGATTAAAGGGTCTTTTCCTATTTCAAAAGTTTTAGTTTTCGAGGGTAATAGCTACGTATTTTGAAAAAATGAAGATATTAGACTATTTTATGATTGCAAATGGTAAAGAATGTGATTAAAGGCTCTTTTCCTATTTGAAAAGTTTTGGTTTTCGAGGGTAATAGCTACGTATGTTGAAAAAATGAAGATATTGGACTATTTTATGATTACAAATGGTAAAGAATGTGATTAAAGGCTCTTTTCCTATTTCAAAAGTTTTTGTTTTCGAGGGTAATAGTTACGTATGTTGAAAAAATGAAGATATTAGACAATTTTATGATTGCAAATGGTAAAGAATGTGATTATAGGCTCTTTTCCTATTTCAAAAGTTTTAGTTTTCGAGGGTAATAGCTACGTATGTTGAAAAAATGAAGATATTAGACTATTTTATGATTGCAAATGGTAAAGAATGTGATTAAAGGCTCTTTTCCTATTTCAAAAGTTTTAGTTTTCGAGGGTAATAGCTACGTATGTTGAAAAAATGAAGATATTAAACTATTTTATGATTGCACATGGTAAAGAATGTGATTAAAGGCTCTTTTCCTATTTCAAAAGTTTTAGTTTTCGAGGGTAATAGCTACGTATGTTGAAAAAATGAAGATATTAGACTATTTTATGATTGCAAATGGTAAAGAATGTGATTAAAGGCTCTTTTCCTATGTCAAAAGTTTTAGTTTTCGAGGGTAATAGCTACGTATGTTGAAAAAATGAAGATATTAGACTATTTTATGATTGCAAATGGTAAAGAATGTGATTAAAGGCTCTTTTCCTATTTCAAAAGTTTTAGTTTTCGAGGGTAATAGCTTTGTCTGTGGAAAAAATGAGGATATTAGACAATTTTATGATTGCACATGGTAAAGAATGTGATTAAAGGCTCTTTTCCTATTTCAAAAGTTTTAGTTTTCGAGGGTAATAGCTACGTATGTTGAAAAAATGAAGATATTAGACAATTTTATGATTCAAATGGTAAAGAATGTGGTTAAAGGCTCTTTTCTTATGTCAAAAGTTTTAGTTTTCGAGGGTAATAGCTACGTATGTTAAAAAAATGAAGATATTAGACTATTTTATGATTGCAAATGGTAAAGAATGTGATTAAAGGCTCTTTTCCTATTTCAAAAGTTTTAGTTTTCGAGGGTAATAGCTACGTATGTTGAAAAAATGAAGATATTAGACTATTTTATGATTGCAAATGGTAAAGAATGTGATTAAAGGCTCTTTTCCTATGTCAAAAGTTTTAGTTTTCAAGGGTAATAGCTATGTATGTTGAAAAAATGAAGATATTAGACTATTTTATGATTGCACATGGTAAAGAATGTGATTAAAGGCTCTTTTCCTATTTCAAAAGTTTTAGTTTTCGAGGGTAATAGCTACGTATGTTGAAAAAATGAAGATATTAGACTATTATATGATTGCAAAAGGTAAAGAATGTGATTAAGGGCTCTTTTCCTATGTCAAAACTTTTACTTTTTGAGGGTAATAGCTACGTATGTTGAAAAAATGAAGATATTAGACTATTTTATGATTGCACATGGTAAAGAATGTGATTAAAGGCTCTTTTCCTATTTCAAAAGTTTTAGTTTTCGAGGGTAATAGCTACGTATGTTGAAAAAATGAGAATATTAGACTATTTTATGATTGCAAATGGTAAAGAATGTGATTAAAGGCTCTTTTCCTATTTCAAAAGTTTTAGTTTTCGCGGGTAATAGCTACGTATGTTGAAAAAATGAAGATATTAGAGAATTTAATGATTGCACATGGTAAAGAATGTGATTAAAGGCTCTTTTCCTATTTCAAAAGTTTTAGTTTTCGGGGGTAATAGCTGCGTATGTTGAAAAAATGAAGATATTAGACTATTTTATGATTGCAAATGGTAAAGAATGTGATTAAAGGCTCTTTTCCTATTTCAAAAGTTTTAGTTCTCGAGGGTAATAGCTACGTATGTTGAAAAAATGAAGATATTAGACTATTTTATGATTGCAAATGGTAAAGAATGTGATTAAAGGCTCTTTTCCTATTTCAAAAGTTTTAGTTTTCGAGGGTAATAGCTACGTATGTTGAAAAATGAAGATATTAGACTATTTTATGATTGCAAATGGTAAAGAATGTGATTAAAGGCTCTTTTCCTATTTCAAAAGTTTTAGTTTTCGAGGGTAATAGCTACGTATGTTGAAAAAATGAAGATATTTAACTATTTTATGATTGCACATGGTAAAGAATGTGATTAAAGGCTCTTTTCCTATTTACAAAAGTTTTAGTTTTCGAGGGTAATAGCTACGTATGTTGAAAAAATGAAGATATTAGACTATTTTATGATTGCAATGGTAAAGAATGTGATTAAAGGCTCTTTTCCTATGTCAAAAGTTTCAGTTTTCGAGGGTAATAGCTACGTACGTTGAAAAAATGAAGATATTAGACTATTTTATGATTGCAAATGGTAAAGAATGTGATTAAAGGCTCTTTTCCTATTTCAAAAGTTTTAGTTTTCGAGGATAATAGCTTTGTCTGTGGAAAAAATGAAGATATTAGACAATTTTATGATTGCACATGGTAAAGAATGTGATTAAAGGCTCTTTTCCTATTTCAAAAGTTTTAGTTTTCGAGGGTAAAAGCTACGTATGTTGAAAAAATGAAGATATTAGACTATTTTATGATTGCAAATGGTAGAGAATGTGATTAAAGGCTCTTTTCTTATGTCAAAAGTTTTAGTTTTCCGGGGTAATAGCTACGTATGTTAAAAAAATGAAGATATTAGACTATTTTATGATTGCAAATGGTAAAGAATGTGATTAAAGGCTCTTTTCCTATTTCAAAAGTTTTAGTTTTCGAGGGTAATAGCTACGTATGTTGAAAAAATGAAGATATTAGACTATTTTATGATTGCAAATGGTAAAGAATGTGATTAAAGGCTCTTTTCCTATGTCAAAAGTTTTAGTTTTCGAGGGTAATAGCTATGTATGTTGAAAAAATGAAGATATTAGACTATTTTATGATTGCACATGGTAAAGAATGTGATTAAAGGCTCTTTTCCTATTTCAAAAGTTTTAGTTTTCGAGGGTACTAGCTACGTATGTTGAAAAAATGAAGATATTAGACTATTTTATGATTGCAAAAGGTAAAGAATGTGATTAAGGGCTCTTTTCCTATGTCAAAACTTTTAGTTTTCGAGGGTAATAGCTACGTATGTTGAAAAAACGAAGATATTAGACTATTTTATGATTGCACATGGTAAAGAATGTGATTAAAGGCTCTTTTCCTATTTCAAAAGTTTTAGTTTTCGTGGGTAATAGCTACGTATGTTGAAAAAATGAAGATATTAGACTATTTTATGATTGCAAATGGTAAAGAATGTGATTAAAGGCTCTTTTCCTATTTCAAAAGTTTTAGTTTTCGCGAGTAATAGCTACGTATGTTGAAAAAATGAAGATATTAGAGAATTTTATGATTGCACATGGTAAAGAATGTGATTAAAGGCTCTTTTCCTATTTCAAAAGTTTTAGTTTTCGGGGGTAATAGCTACGTATGTTGAAAAAATGAAGATATTAGACTATTTTATGATTGCAAATGGTAAAGAATGTGATTAAAGGCTCTTTTCCCATTTCAAAAGTTTTAGTTTTCGAGGGTAATAGCTACGTATGTTGAAAAAATGAAGATATTAGACTATTTTATGATTGCAAATGGTAAAGAATGTGATTAAAGGCTCTTTTCCTATTTCAAAAGTTTTAGTTTTCGAGGGTAATAGCTACGTATGTTGAAAAAATGAAGATATTAGACTATTTTATGATTGCAAATGGTAAAGAATGTGATTAAAGGCTCTTTTCCTATTTCAAAAGTTTTAGTTTTCGAGGGTAATAGCTACGTATGTTGAAAAAAATTAAGATATTAGACGATTTTATGATTGCACATGGTAAAGAATGTGATTAAAGGCTCTTTTCCTATTTCAAAAGTTTTAGTTTTCGAGGGTAATAGCTACGTATGTTGAAAAAATGAAGATATTAGACTATTTTATGATTGCAAATGGTAAAGAATGTGATTAAAGGCTCTTTTCCTATTTCAATTGTTTAGTTTTCGAGGGTAATAGCTATGTCTGTGGAAAAAATGAAGATATTAGACTATTTTATGATTGCACATGGTAAGCATGTTATTAAAGGCTCTTTTCCTATTTCAAAAGTTTTAGTTTTCGAGGGTAATTGCTACGTATGTAGAAAAAATGAAGATATTAGACTATTTTATGATTGCAAATGGTAAAGAATGTGATTAAAGGCTCTTTTCCTATTTCAAAAGTTTTAGTTTTCGAGGGTAATAGCTACGTATGTTGAAAAAATTAAGATATTAGACTATTTTATGATTGCAAATGGTAAAGAATGTGATTAAAGGCTCTTTTCCTATTTCAAAAGTTTTAGTTTTCGAGGGTAATAGCTACGTATGTTGAAAAAATGAAGATATTAGACTATTTTATGATTGCAAATGGTAAAGAATGTGATTAAAGGCTCTTTTCCTATTTCAAAAGTTTTAGTTTTCGAGGGTAATAGCTTACGTATGTTGAAAAAATGAAGATATTAGACAATTTTATGATTGCAAATGGTAAAGAATGTGATTAAAGGCTCTTTTCCTATTTCAAAAGTTTTAGTTTTCGAGGGTAATAGCTACGTATGTTGAAAAAATGAAGATATTAGACTATTTTATGATTGCAAATGGTAAAGAATGTGATTAAAGGCTCTTTTCCTATTTCAAAAGTTTTAGTTTCCGAGGGTAATAGCTACGTATGTTGAAAAAATGAAGATATTAGACTATTTTATGATTGCACATGGTAAAGAATGTGATTAAAGGCTCTTTTCCTATTTCAAAAGTTTTAGTTTTCGAGGGTAATAGCTATGTATGTTGAAAAAATGAAGATATTAGACTATTTTATGATTGCAAATGGTAAAGAATGTGATTAAAGGCTCTTTTCCTATGTCAAAAGTTTTAGTTTTCGAGGGTAATAGCTACGTATGTTGAAAAAATGAAGATATTAGACTATTTTATGATTGCAAATGGTAAAGAATGTGATTAAAGGCTCTTTTCCTATTTCAAAAGTTTTAGTTTTCGAGGATAATAGCTTTGTCTGTGGAAAAAATGAAGATATTAGACAATTTTATGATTGCAAATGGTAAAGAATGTGATTAAAGGCTCTTTTCCTATTTCAAAAGTTTTAGTTTTCGAGGGTAAAAGCTACGTATGTTGAAAAAATGAAGATATTAGACTATTTTATGATTGCAAATGGTAAAGAATGTGATTAAAGGCTCTTTTCTTATGTCAAAAGTTTTAGTTTTCGAGGGTAATAGCTACGTATGTTAAAAAAATGAAGATATTAGACTATTTTATGATTGCAAATGGTAAAGAATGTGATTAAAGGCTCTTTTCCTATTTCAAAAGTTTTAGTTTTCGAGGGTAATAGCTACGTATGTTGAAAAAATGAAGATATTAGACTATTTTATGATTGCAAATGGTAAAGAATGTGATTAAAGGCTCTTTTCCTATGTCAAAAGTTTTAGTTTTCGAGGGTAATAGCTATGTATGTTGAAAAAATGAAGATATTAGACTATTTTATGATTGCACATGGTAAAGAATGTGATTAAAGGCTCTTTTCCTATTTCAAAAGTTTAGTTTTCGAGGGTAATAGCTACGTATGTTGAAAAAATGAAGATATTAGACTATTTTATGATTGCAAAAGGTAAAGAATGTGATTAAGGGCTCTTTTCCTATGTCAAAACTTTTAGTTTTCGAGGGTAATAGCTACGTATGTTGAAAAAATGAAGATATTAGACTATTTTATGATTGCACATGGTAAAGAATGTGATTAAAGGCTCTTTTCCTATTTCAAAAGTTTTAGTTTTCGTGGGTAATAGCTACGTATGTTGAAAAAATGAAGATATTAGACTATTTTATGATTGCAAATGGTAAAGAATGTGATTAAAGGCTCTTTTCCTATTTCAAAAGTTTTAGTTTTCGCGGGTAATAGCTACGTATGTTGAAAAAATGAAGATATTAGAGAATTTTATGATTGCACATGGTAAAGAATGTGATTAAAGGCTCTTTTCCTATTTCAAAAGTTTTAGTTTTCGGGGGTAATAGCTACGTATGTTGAAAAAATGAAGATATTAGACTATTTTATGATTGCAAATGGTAAAGAATGTGATTAAAGGCTCTTTTCCCATTTCAAAAGTTTTAGTTTTCGAGGGTAATAGCTACGTATGTTGAAAAAATGAAGATATTAGACTATTTTATGATTGCAAATGGTAAAGAATGTGATTAAAGGCTCTTTTCCTATTTCAAAAGTTTTAGTTTTCGAGGGTAATAGCTACGTATGTTGAAAAAATGAAGATATTAGACTATTTTATGATTGCAAATGGTAAAGAATGTGATTAAAGGCTCTTTTCCTATTTCAAAAGTTTTAGTTTTCGAGGGTAATAGCTACGTATGTTGAAAAAAATTAAGATATTAGACAATTTTATGATTGCACATGGTAAAGAATGTGATTAAAGGCTCTTTTCCTATTTCAAAAGTTTTAGTTTTCGAGGGTAATAGCTACGTATGTTGAAAAAATGAAGATATTAGACTATTTTATGATTGCACATGGTAAAGAATGTGATTAAAGGCTCTTTTCCTATTTCAAAAGTTTTAGTTTTCGAGGGTAATAGCTACGTATGTTGAAAAAATGAAGATATTAGACTATTTTATGATTGCAAATGGTAAAGAATGTGATTAAAGGCTCTTTTCCTATTTCAATTGTTTAGTTTTCGAGGGTAATAGCTATGTCTGTGGAAAAAATGAAGATATTAGACTATTTTATGATTGCACATGGTAAAAATGTGATTAAAGGCTCTTTTCCTATTTCAAAAGTTTTAGTTTTCGAGGGTAATTGCTACGTATGTTGAAAAAATGAAGATATTAGACTATTTTATGATTGCAAATGGTAAAGAATGTGATTAAAGGCTCTTTTCCTATTTCAAAAGTTTTAGTTTTCGAGGGTAATAGTTACGTATCTTGAAAAAATGAAGATATTAGACAATTTTATGATTGCAAATGGTAAAGAATGTGATTAAAGGCTCTTTTCCCATTTCAAAAGTTTTAGTTTTCGAGGGTAATAGCTTCGCATGTTGAAAAAATGAAGATATTAGACTATTTTATGATTGCAAATGGTAAAGAATGTGATTAAAGGCTCTTTTCCTATGTCAAAACTTTTAGTTTTCGAGGGTAATATTTACGTATGTTGAAAAAATGAAGATATTAGACAATTTTATGATTGCAAATGGTAAAGAATGTGATTAAAGGCTCTTTTCCTATTTCAAAAGTTTTAGTTTTCGAGGGTAATAGCTACGTATGTTGAAAAAATGAAGATATTAGACTATTTTATGATTGCAAATGGTAAAGAATGTGATTAAAGGCTCTTTTCCTATGTCAAAAGTTTTAGTTTTCGAGGGTAATAGCTATGTATGTTGAAAAAATGAAGATATTAGACTATTTTATGATTGCACATGGTAAAGAATGTGATTAAAGGCTCTTTTCCTATTTCAAAAGTTTTAGTTTTCGAGGGTAATAGCTACGTATGTTGACAAAATGAAGATATTAGACTATTTTATGATTGCAAATGGTAAAGAATGTGATTAAAGGCTCTTTTCCTATGTCAAAACTTTTAGTTTTCGAGGATAATAGCTACGTATGTTGAAAAAATGAAGATATTAGACTATTTTATGATTGCACATGGTAAAGAATGTGATTAAAGGCTCTTTTCCTATTTCAGAAGTTTTAGTTTTCGAGGGTAATAGCTACGTATGTTGAAAAAATGAAGATATTAGACTATTTTATGATTGCAAATGGTAAAGAATGTGATTAAAGGCTCTTTTCCTATTTCAAAAGTTTTAGTTTTCGCGGGTAATAGCTACGTATGTTGAAAAAATGAATATATTAGAGAATTTTATGATTGCACATGGTAAAGAATGTGATTAAAGGCTCTTTTCCTATTTCAAAAGTTTTAGTTTTCGGGGGTAATAGCTACGTATGTTGAAAAAATGAAGATATTAGACTATTTTATGATTGCAAATGGTAAAGAATGTGATTAAAGGCTCTTTTCCTATTTCAAAAGTTTTAGTTTTCGAGGGTAATAGCTACGTATGTTGAAAAAATGAAGATATTAGACTATTTTATGATTGCAAATGGCAAAGAATGTGATTAAAGGCTCTTCTCCTATTTCAATTGTTTAGTTTTCGAGGGTAATAGCTATGTCTGTGGAAAAAATGAAGATATTAGACTATTTTATGATTGCACATGGTAAAGAATGTGATTAAAGGCTCTTTTCCTATTTCAAAAGTTTTAGTTTTCGAGGGTAATAGCTACGTATGTTGAAAAAATGAAGATATTAGAAAATTTTATGATTGCACATGGTAAAGAATGTGATTAAAGGCTCTTTTCCTATTTCAAAAATTTTAGTTTTCGAGGGTAATAGCTACGTATGTTGAAAAAATGAAGATATTAGACAATTTTATGATTGCACATGGTAAAGAATGTGATTAAAGGCTCTTTTCCTAATTCAAAAGTTTTAGTTTTCGAGGGTAATAGCTACGTATGTTGAAAAAATGAAGATATTAGACAATTTTATGATTACACATGGTAAAGAATGTGATTAAAGGCTCTTTTCCTAAGTCAAAAGTTTTAGTTTTCGGGGGTAAGAGCTTTGTCTGTGGAAAAAATAAAGAGATATTAGACTATTTTATGATTGCAAATGGTAAAGAATGTGATTAAAGGCTCTTTTCCTATGTCAAAAGTTTTAGTTTTCGAGGGTAATAGTTACGTTTGTTGAAAAAATGAAGATATTAGACTATTTTATGATTGCACATGGTAAAGAATGTGATTAAAGGCTCTTTTCCTATTTCAAAAGTTTTAGTTTTCGAGGGTAATAGCTACGTATGTTGAAAAAATGAAGATATTAGACTGTTTTATGATTGCAAATGGTAAAGAATGTGATTAAAGGCTCTTTTCCTATGTCAAAAGTTTTAGTTTTCGAGGGAAATAGCTACGTATGTTGAAAAAATGAAAATATTAGACTATTTTATGATTGCAAATGGTAAAGAATGTGATTAAAGGCTCTTTTTCTATGTCAAAAGTTTTAGTTTTCGAGGGTAATAGCTACGTATGTTGAAAAAATGAAGATATTAGACAATTTTATGATTGCACATGGTAAAGAATGTGATTAAAGGCTCTTTTCCTATTTCAAAAGTTTTAGTTTTCGAGGGTAATAGCTACGTATGTTGAAAAAATGAATGAAGATATTAGACTATTTTATGATTGCAAATGGTAAAGAATGTGATTAAAGGCTCTTTTCCTATGTCAAAAGTTTTAGTTTTCGAGGGTAATAGCTACGTATGTTGAAAAAATGAAGATATTAGACTATTTTATGATTGAAAATGGTAAAGAATGTGATTAAAGGCTCTTTTCCTATTTCAAAAGTTTTAGTTTTCGAGGGTAATAGCTTTGTCTGTGGAAAAAATGAAGATATTAGACAATTTTATGATTGCACATGGTAAAGAATGTGATTAAAGGCTCTTTTCCTATTTCAAAAGTTTTAGTTTTCGAGGGTAATAGCTACGTATGTTGAAAAAATGAAGATATTAGACTATTTTATGATTGCAAATGGTAAAGAATGTGATTAAAGGCTCTTTTCTTATGTCAAAAGTTTTAGTTTTCGAGGGTAATAGCTACGTATGTTAAAAAAATGAAGATATTAGACTATTTTAAGATTGCAAATGGTAAAGAATGTGATTAAAGGCTCTTTTACTATTTCAAAAGTTTTAGTTTTCGAGGGTAATAGCTACGTATGTTGAAAAAATGAAGATATTAGACTATTTTATGATTGCAAATGGTAAAGAATGTGATTAAAGGCTCTTTTCCTATGTCAAAAGTTTTAGTTTTCGAGGGTAATAGCTATGTATGTTGAAAAAATGAAGATATTAGACTATTTTATGATTGCACATGGTAAAGAATGTGATTAAAGGCTCTTTTCCTATTTCAAAAGTTTTAGTTTTCGAGGGTAATAGCTACGTATGTTGAAAAAATGAAGATATTAGACTATTTTATGATTGCAAAAGGTAAAGAATGTGATTAAGGGCTCTTTTCCTATGTCAAAACTTTTAGTTTTCGAGGGTAATAGCTACGTATGTTGAGAAAATGAAAATATTAGACTATTTTATGATTGCACATGGTAAAGAATGTGATTAAAGGCTCTTTTCCTATTTCAAAAGTTTTAGTTTTCGAGGGTAATAGCTATGTATGTTGAAAAAATGAAGATATTAGACTATTTTATGATTGCAAATGGTAAAGAATGTGATTAAAGGCTCTTTTCCTATTTCAAAAGTTTTAGTTTTCGCGGGTAATAGCTACGTATGTTGAAAAAATGAAGATATTAGCGAATTTTATGATTGCACATGGTAAAGAATGTGATTAAAGGCTCTTTTCCTATTTCAAAAGTTTTAGTTTTCGGGGGTAATAGCTACGTATGTTGAAAAAATGAAGATATTAGACTATTTTATGATTGCAAATGGTAAAGAATGTGATTAAAGGCTCTTTTCCTATTTCAAAAGTTTTAGTTTTCGAGGGTAATAGCTACGTATGTTGAAAAAATGAAGATATTAGACTATTTTATGATTGCAAATGGTAAAGAATGTGATTAAAGGCTCTTTTCCTATTTCAAAAGTTTTAGTTTTCGAGGGTAATAGCTACGTATGTTGAAAAAATGAAGATATTAGACTATTTTATGATTGCAAATGGTAAAGAATGTGATTAAAGGCTCTTTTCCTATTTCAAAAGTTTTAGTTTTCGAGGGTAATAGCTACGTATGTTGAAAAAATGAAGATATTAGACTATTTTATGATTGCAAATGGTAAAGAATGTGATTAAAGGCTCTTTTCCTATTTCAAAAGTTTTAGTTTTCGAGGGTAATAGCTACGTATGTTGAAAAAATGAAGATATTAAACTATTTTATGATTGCACATGGTAAAGAATGTGATTAAAGGCTCTTTTCCTATTTCAAAAGTTTTAGTTTTCGAGGGTAATAGCTACGTATGTTGAAAAAATGAAGATATTAGACTATTTTATGATTGCAAATGGTAAAGAATGTGATTAAAGGCTCTTTTCCTATGTCAAAAGTTTTAGTTTTCGAGGGTAATAGCTACGTATGTTGAAAAAATGAAGATATTAGACTATTTTATGATTGAGAATGGTAAAGAATGTGATTAAAGGCTCTTTTCCTATTTCAAAAGTTTTAGTTTTCGAGGGTAATAGCTTTGTCTGTGGAAAAAATGAAGATATTAGACAATTTTATGATTGCACATGGTAAAGAATGTGATTAAAGGCTCTTTTCCTATTTCAAAAGTTTTAGTTTTCGAGGGTAATAGCTACGTATGTTGAAAAAATGAAGATATTAGACTATTTTATGATTGCAAATGGTAAAGAATGTGATTAAAGGCTCTTTTCTTATGTCAAAAGTTTTAGTTTTCGAGGGTAATAGCTACGTATGTTAAAAAAATGAAGATATTAGACTATTTTAAGATTGCAAATGGTAAAGAATGTGATTAAAGGCTCTTTTACTATTTCAAAAGTTTTAGTTTTCGAGGGTAATAGCTACGTATGTTGAAAAAATGAAGATATTAGACTATTTTATGATTGCAAATGGTAAAGAATGTGATTAAAGGCTCTTTTCCTATGTCAAAAGTTTTAGTTTTCGAGGGTAATAGCTATGTATGTTGAAAAAATGAAGATATTAGACTATTTTATGATTGCACATGGTAAAGAATGTGATTAAAGGCTCTTTTCCTATTTCAAAAGTTTTAGTTTTCGAGGGTAATAGCTACGTATGTTGAAAAAATGAAGATATTAGACTATTTTATGATTGCAAAAGGTAAAGAATGTGATTAAGGGCTCTTTTCCTATGTCAAAACTTTTAGTTTTCGAGGGTAATAGCTACGTATGTTGAGAAAATGAAAATATTAGACTATTTTATGATTGCACATGGTAAAGAATGTGATTAAAGGCTCTTTTCCTATTTCAAAAGTTTTAGTTTTCGAGGGTAATAGCTATGTATGTTGAAAAAATGAAGATATTAGACTATTTTATGATTGCAAATGGTAAAGAATGTGATTAAAGGCTCTTTTCCTATTTCAAAAGTTTTAGTTTTCGCGGGTAATAGCTACGTATGTTGAAAAAATGAAGATATTAGCGAATTTTATGATTGCACATGGTAAAGAATGTGATTAAAGGCTCTTTTCCTATTTCAAAAGTTTTAGTTTTCGGGGGTAATAGCTACGTATGTTGAAAAAATGAAGATATTAGACTATTTTATGATTGCAAATGGTAAAGAATGTGATTAAAGGCTCTTTTCCTATTTCAAAAGTTTTAGTTTTCGAGGGTAATAGCTACGTATGTTGAAAAAATGAAGATATTAGACTATTTTATGATTGCAAATGGTAAAGAATGTGATTAAAGGCTCTTTTCCTATTTCAAAAGTTTTAGTTTTCGAGGGTAATAGCTACGTATGTTGAAAAAATGAAGATATTAGACTATTTTATGATTGCAAATGGTAAAGAATGTGATTAAAGGCTCTTTTCCTATTTCAAAAGTTTTA
>NW_027063906.1:0-29635 GCF_032884065.1 Artemia franciscana
ATATTAGACTATTTTATGATTGCCAATGGTAAAAAATGTGATTAAAGGCTCTTTTCCTATGTCAAAACTTTTGGTTTTCGAGGGTAATAGCTTTGTCGGTGGAAAAAATGAAGATATTAGACTATTTTATGATTACAAATGGTAAAGAATGTGATTAAAGGCTTTTTTCCTATTTCAAAAGTTTTAGTTTTCGAGGGTAATAGCTAGGTCTGTGGAAAAAATGAAGATATTAGACTATTTTATGATTGCACATGGTAAAGAATGTGATTAAAGGCTCTGTTCCTATTTCAAAAGTTTTAGTTTTCGAGGGTAATAGCTACGTATGTTGAAAAATGAAGATATTAGACTATTTTATGATTGCAAATGGTAAAGAATGTGATTAAAGGCTCTTTTCCTATTTCAAAAGTTTTAGTTTTCGAGGGTAATAGCTACGTATGTTGAAAAAATGAAATATTAGACTATTTTATGATTGCCAATGGTAAAAAATGTGATTAAAGGCTCTTTTCCTATGTCAAAAGTTTTAGTTTTCGAGGGTAATAGCTACGTATTTTGAAAAAATGAAGGTATTAGACTATTTTATGATTGCAAATGGTAAAGAATGTGATTAAAGGCTCTTTTCTTATTTCAAAAGTTTTAGTTTTCGAGGGTAATAGCTTTGTCTGTGGAAAAAAAGAAGATATTAGACTACTTTATGATTGCAAATGGTAAAGAATGTGATTAAAGGCTCTTTTCCTATTTCAAAAGTTCTAGTTTTCGAGGGTAATAGCTTTGTCTGTGGAAAAAATGAATATATTAGACTATTTTATGATTACAAATGGTAAAGAATGTGATTAAAGGCTCTTTTACTGTTTTAAAAGTTTTAGTTTTCGAGGGTAATAGCTACGTATGTTGAAAAAATGAAGATATTAGACTATTTTATGATTGCAAATGGTAAAGAATCTGATTAAACGCTCTTTTCCTATTTCAAAAGTTTTAGTTTTCGAGGGTAATAGCTACGTATGTTGAAAAATGAAGATATTAGACTATTTTATGATTGCAAATGGTAAAGAATGTGATTAAAGGCTCTTTTCCTATTTCAAAAGTTTTAGTTTTCGAGGGTAATAGCTACGTATGTTGAAAAAATGAAGATATTAGACTATTTTATGATTGCCAATGGTAAAAAATGTGATTAAAGGCTCTTTTCCTATGTCAAAAGTTTTAGTTTTCGAGGGTAATAGCTACGTATTTTGAAAAAATGAAGATATTAGACTATTTTATGATTGCAAATGGTAAAGAATGTGATTAAAGGCTCTTTTCCTATTTCAAAAGTTTTAGTTTTCGAGGGTAATAGCTTTGTCTGTGGAAAAAATGAAGATATTAGACTACTTTATGATTGCAAATGGTAAAGAATGTGATTAAAGGCTCTTTTCCTATTTCAAAAGTTTTAGTTTTCGAGGGTAATAGCTACGTATTTTGAAAAAATGAAGATATTAGACTATTTTATGATTGCAAATAGTAAAGAATGTGATTAAAGGCTCTTTTCCTATTTCAAAAGTTTTAGTTTTCGAGGGTAATAGCTTTGTCTGTGGAAAAAATGAATATATTAGACTATTTTCTGATTGCAAATGGTAAAGAATGTGATTAAAGGCTCTTTTCCTATTTCAAAAGTTTTAGTTTTCGGGGGTAATTGCTACGTATGTTGAAAAAATGAAGATATTAGACTATTTTATGATTGCAAATGGTAAAGAATGTGATTAAAGGCTCTTTTCCTATTTCAAAAGTTTTAGTTTTCGAGGGTAATAGCTACGTATGTTGAAAAAATGAAGATATTAGACTATTATATGATTGCAAATGGTAAAGAATGTGATTAAAGGCTCTTTTCCTATTTCAAAAGTTTTAGTTTTCGGGGGTCATAGCTACGTATATTGAAAAAATGAAGATATTAGACTATTTTATGATTGCAAATGGTAAAGAATGTGATTAAAGGCTCTTTTCCTATTTCAAAAGTTTTAGTTTTTGAGGGTAATAGCTACGTATGTAGAAAAAATGAAGATATTAGACAATTTTATGATTGCAAATGGTAAAGAATGTGATTAAAGGCTCTTTTCCTATTTCAAAAGTTTTAGTTTTCGAGGATAATAGCTACGTATGTTGAAAAAATGAAGATATTAGACTATTTTATGATTGCAAATGGTAAAGAATGTGATTAAAGGCTCTTTTCCTATTTCAAAAGTTTTAGTTTTCGAGGGTAATAGCTACGTATGTTGAAAAAATGAAGATATTAGACTATTTTATGATTGCAAATGGTGAAGAATGTGATTAAAGGCTCTTTTCCTATGTCAAAACTTTTAGTTTTCGAGGGTAATAGCTTTGTCGGTGGAAAAAATTAAGATATTAGACTATTTTATGATTGCAAATGGTAAAGAATGTGATTAAAGGCTTTTTTCCTATTTCAAAAGTTTTAGTTTTCGAGGGTAATAGCTAGGTCTGTGGAAAAAATGAAGATATTAGACTATTTTATGATTGCATATGGTAAAGAATGTGATTAAAGGCTCTGTTCCTATTTCAAAAGTTTTAGTTTTCGAGGGTAATAGCTACGTATGTTGAAAAATGAAGGTATTAGACTATTTTATGATTGCCAATGGTAAAAAATGTGATTAAAGGCTCTTTTCCTATGTCAAAAGTTTTAGTTTTCGAGGGTTATAGCTACGTATTTTGAAAATATGAAGATATTAGACTATTTTATGATTGCAAATGGTAAAGAATGTGATTAAAGGCTCTTTTCCTATTTCAAAAGTTTTAGTTTTCGAGGGTAATAGCTTTGTCTGTGGAAAAAATGAAGATATTAGACTACTTTATGATTGCAAATGGTAAAGAATGTGATTAAAGGCTCTTTTCCTATTTCAAAAGTTTTAGTTTTCGAGGGTAATAGCTACGTATGTTGAAAAAATGAAGATATTAGACTATTTTATGATTGCAAATAGTAAAGAATGTGATTAAAGGCTCTTTTCCTATTTCAAAAGTTTTAGTTTTCGAGGGTAATAGCTTTGTCTGTGGAAAAAATGAATATATTAGACTATTTTATGATTGCAATGGTAAAGAATGTGATTAAAGGCTCTTTTCCTTTTTCAAAAGTTTTAGTTTTCGAGGGTAATAGCTACGTATGTTGAAAAAATGAAGATATTAGACTATTTTATGATTGCAAATGGTAAAGAATGTGATTAAACGCTCTTTTCCTATTTCAAAAGTTTTAGTTTTCGAGGGTAATAGCTACGTATGTTGAAAAAATGAAGATATTAGACAATTTTATGGATTGCACATGGTAAAGAATGTGATTAAAGGCTCTTTTCCTATTTCAAAAGTTTTAGTTTTCGAGGGTAATAGCTACGTATGTTGAAAAAATGAAGATATTAGACAATTTTATGATTGCAAATGGTAAAGAATGTGATTAAAGGCTCTTTTCCTATTTCAAAAGTTTTAGTTTTCGAGGGTAATAGCTACGTATGTTGAAAAAATGAAGATATTAGACAATTTTATGATTGCACATGGTAAAGAATGTGATTAAAGGCTCTTTTCCTATTTCAAAAGTTTTAGTTTTCGAGGGTAATAGCTACGTAAGTTGAAAAAATGAAGATATTAGACTATTTTATGATTGCAAATGGTAAAGAATGTGATTAAACGCTCTTTTCCTATTTCAAAAGTTTTAGTTTTCGAGGGGTAATAGCTAGGTCTGTGGAAAAAATGAAGATATTAGACTATTTTATGATCGCACATGGTAAAGAATGTGATTAAAGGCTCTTTTTCTATTTCAAAAGTTTTAGTTTTCGAGGGTAATAGCTACGTATGTTGAAAAAATGAAGATATTAGACAATTTATGATTGCAAATGGTAAAGAATGTGATTAAAGGCTCTTTTCCTATTTCAAAAGTTTTAGTTTTCGAGGGTAATAGCTACGTATGTTGAAAAAATGAAGATATTAGACAATTTTATGATTGCAAATGGTAAAGAATGTGATTAAAGGCTCTTTTCCTATTTCAAAAGTTTTAGTTTTCGAGGGTAATAGCTACGTATGTTGAAAAAATGAAGATATTAGACTATTTTATGATTGCAAATGGTAAAGAATGTGATTAAAGGCTCTTTTCCTATTTCAAAAGTTTTAGTTTTCGAGGGTAATAGCTATATATGTTGAAAAAATGAAGATATTAGACTATTTTATGATTGCAAATGGTAAAGAATGTGATTAAAGGCTCTTTTCCTATTTCAAAAGTTTTAGTTTTCGAGGGTAATAGCTACATATGTTGAAAAAATGAAGATATTAGACTATTTTATGATTGCAAATGGTAAAGAATGTGACTAAAGGCTCTTTTCCTATTTCAAAAGTTTTAGTTTTCGAGGGTAATAGCTACGTTTGAAAAAATGAAGATATTAGACTATTTTATGATTGCAAATGGTAAAGAATGTGATTAAACGCTCTTTTCCTATTTCAAAAGTTTTAGTTTTCGAGGGTAATAGCTAGGTCTGTGGAAAAAATGAAGATATTAGACTATTTTATGATTGCACATGGTAAAGAATGTGATTAAAGGCTCTTTTCCTATTTTAAAAGTTTTAGTTTTCGAGGGTAATAGCTACGTATGTTGAAAAAATGAAGATATTAGACAATTTTATGATTGCAAATGGTAAAGAATGTGATTAAAGGCTCTTTTCCTATTTCAAAAGTTTTAGTTTTTGAGGGTAATAGCTACGTATGTTGAAAAAATGAAGATATTAGACAATTTTATGATTGCACATGGTAAAGAATATGATTAAAGGCTCTTTTCCTATTTCAAAAGTTTTAGTTTTCGAGGGTAATAGCTACGTATGTTGAAAAAATGAAGATGTTAGACTATTTTATGATTGCAAATGGTAAAGAATGTGATTAAAGGCTCTTTTCCTATTTCAAAAGTTTTAGTTTTTGAGGGTAATAGCTACGTATGTTGAAAAAATGAAGATATTAGACAATTTTATGATTGCAAATGGTAAAGAATGTGATTAAAGGCTCTTTTCCTATTTCAAAAGTTTTAGTTTTCGAGGGTAATAGCTACGTATGTTGAAAAAATGAAGATATTAGACAATTTTATGATTGCAAATGGTAAAGAATGTGATTAAAGGCTCTTTTCCTATTTCAAAAGTTTTAGTTTTCGAGCGTAATAGCTACGTATGTTGAAAAAATGAAGATATTAGACAATTTTATGATTGCAAATGGTAAAGAATGTGATTAAAGGCTCTTTTACTGTTTTAAAAGTTTTAGTTTTCGATGGTAATAGCTACGTATGTTGAAAAAATGAAGATATTAGACTATTTTATGATTGCAAATGGTAAAGAATGTGATTAAAGGCTCTTTTCCTATTTCAAAAGTTTTAGTTTTCGAGGGTAATAGCTATGTATGTTGAAAAAATGAAGATATTAGACTATTTTATGATTGCAAATGGTAAAGAATTAGATTAAAGGCTCATTTCCTATTTCAAAAGTTTTAGTTTTCGAGGGTAATAGCTACATATGTTGAAAAAATGAAGATATTAGACTATTTTATGATTTCAAATGGTAAAGAATGTGATTAAAGGCTCTTTTCCTATTTCAAAAGTTTTAGTTTTCCGGGGTAATAGCTACGTAATTTAAAAAAAGAAAGATATTAGACTATTTTATGATTGCAAATGGTAAAGAATGTGATTAAAGGCTCTTTTCCTATTTCAAAAGTTTTAGTTTTCGAGGGTAATAGCTTTGTCTGTGGAAAAAATGAAGATATTAGACTACTTTATGATTGCAAATGGTAAAGAATGTGATTAAAGGCTCTTTTCCTATTTCAAAAGTTTTAGTTTTCGAGGGTAATAGCTACGTATTTGAAAAAATGAAGATATTAGACTATTTTATGATTGCAAATAGTAAAGAATGTGATTAAAGGCTCTTTTCCTATTTCAAAAGTTTTAGTTTTCGAGGGTAATAGCTTTGTCTGTGGAAAAAATGAATATATTAGACTATTTTCTGATTGCAAATGGTAAAGAATGTGATTAAAGGCTCTTTTCCTATTTCAAAAGTTTTAGTTTTCGGGGGTAATTGCTACGTATGTTGAAAAAATGAAGATATTAGACTATTTTATGATTGCAAATGGTAAAGAATGTGATTAAAGGCTCTTTTCCTATTTCAAAAGTTTTAGTTTTCGAGGGTAATAGCTACGTATGTTGAAAAAATGAAGATATTAGACTATTATATGATTGCAAATGGTAAAGAATGTGATTAAAGGCTCTTTTCCTATTTCAAAAGTTTTAGTTTTCGGGGGTCATAGCTACGTATGTTGAAAAAATGAAGATATTAGACTATTTTATGATTGCAAATGGTAAAGAATGTGATTAAAGGCTCTTTTCCTATTTCAAAAGTTTTAGTTTTTGAGGGTAATAGCTACGTATGTAGAAAAAATGAAGATATTAGACAATTTTATGATTGCAAATGGTAAAGAATGTGATTAAAGGCTCTTTTCCTATTTCAAAAGTTTTAGTTTTCGAGGATAATAGCTACGTATGTTGAAAAAATGAAGATATTAGACTATTTTATGATTGCAAATGGTAAAGAATGTGATTAAAGGCTCTTTTCCTATTTCAAAAGTTTTAGTTTTCGAGGGTAATAGCTACGTATGTTGAAAAAATGAAGATATTAGACTATTTTATGATTGCAAATGGTGAAGAATGTGATTAAAGGCTCTTTTCCTATGTCAAAACTTTTAGTTTTCGAGGGTAATAGCTTTGTCGGTGGAAAAAATTAAGATATTAGACTATTTTATGATTGCAAATGGTAAAGAATGTGATTAAAGGCTTTTTTCCTATTTCAAAAGTTTTAGTTTTCGAGGGTAATAGCTAGGTCTGTGGAAAAAATGAAGATATTAGACTATTTTATGATTGCATATGGTAAAGAATGTGATTAAAGGCTCTGTTCCTATTTCAAAAGTTTTAGTTTTCGAGGGTAATAGCTACGTATGTTGAAAAATGAAGGTATTAGACTATTTTATGATTGCCAATGGTAAAAAATGTGATTAAAGGCTCTTTTCCTATGTCAAAAGTTTTAGTTTTCGAGGGTTATAGCTACGTATTTGAAAATATGAAGATATTAGACTATTTTATGATTGCAAATGGTAAAGAATGTGATTAAAGGCTCTTTTCCTATTTCAAAAGTTTTAGTTTTCGAGGGTAATAGCTTTGTCTGTGGAAAAAATGAAGATATTAGACTACTTTATGATTGCAAATGGTAAAGAATGTGATTAAAGGCTCTTTTCCTATTTCAAAAGTTTTAGTTTTCGAGGGTAATAGCTACGTATGTTGAAAAAATGAAGATATTAGACTATTTTATGATTGCAAATAGTAAAGAATGTGATTAAAGGCTCTTTTCCTATTTCAAAAGTTTTAGTTTTCGAGGGTAATAGCTACGTATGTTGAAAAAATGAAGATATTAGACAATTTTATGATTGCAATGGTAAAGAATGTGATTAAAGGCTCTTTTCCTATTTCAAAAGTTTTAGTTTTCGAGGGTAATAGCTACGTATGTTGAAAAAATGAAGATATTAGACTATTTTATGATTGCAAATGGTAAAGAATGTGATTAAACGCTCTTTTCCTATTTCAAAAGTTTTAGTTTTCGAGGGTAATAGCTACGTATGTTGAAAAAATGAAGATATTAGACTATTTTATGATTGCACATGGTAAAGAATGTGATTAAAGGCTCTTTTCCTATTTCAAAAGTTTTAGTTTTCGAGGGTAATAGCTACGTATGTTGAAAAAATGAAGATATTAGACAATTTTATGATTGCAAATGGTAAAGAATGTGATTAAAGGCTCTTTTCCTATTTCAAAAGTTTTAGTTTTCGAGGGTAATAGCTACGTATGTTGAAAAAATGAAGATATTAGACAATTTTATGATTGCAAATGGTAAAGAATGTGATTAAAGGCTCTTTTCCTATTTCAAAAGTTTTAGTTTTCGAGGGTAATAGCTACGTATGTTGAAAAAATGAAGATATTAGACTATTTTATGATTGCAAATGGTAAAGAATGTGATTAAAGGCTCTTTTCCTATTTCAAAAGTTTTAGTTTTCGAGGGTAATAGCTAGTATGTTGAAAAAATGAAGATATTAGACTATTTTATGATTGCAAATGGTAAAGAATGTGATTAAAGGCTCTTTTCCTATTTCAAAAGTTTTAGTTTTCGAGGGTAATAGCTATATGTTGAAAAAATGAAGATATTAGACTATTTTATGATTGCAAATGGTAAAGAATGTGATTAAAGGCTCTTTTCCTATTTCAAAAGTTTTAGTTTTCGAGGGTAATAGCTACGTATGTTGAAAAAATGAAGATATTAGACTATTTTATGATTGCAAATGGTAAAGAATGTGATTAAAGGCTCTTTTCCTATTTCAAAAGTTTTAGTTTTCGAGGGTAATAGCTACGTATGTTGAAAAAATGAAGATATTAGACTATTTTATGATTGCAAATGGTAAAGAATGTGATTAAAGGCTCTTTTCCTATTTCAAAAGTTTTAGTTTTCGAGGGTAATAGCTACGTATGTTGAAAAAATGAAGATATTAGACTATTTTATGATTGCAAATGGTAAAGAATGTGATTAAAGGCTCTTTTCCTATTTCAAAAGTTTTAGTTTTCGAGGGTAATAGCTACGTATGTTGAAAAAATGAAGATATTAGACAATTTTATGATTGCAAATGGTAAAGAATGTGATTAAAGGCTCTTTTCCTATTTCAAAAGTTTTAGTTTTCGAGGGTAATAGCTACGTATGTTGAAAAAATGAAGATATTAGACAATTTTATGATTGCAAATGGTAAAGAATGTGATTAAAGGCTCTTTTCCTATTTCAAAAGTTTTAGTTTTCGAGGGTAATAGCTAGTCTGTGGAAAAAATGAAGATATTAGACTATTTTATGATTGCAAATGGTAAAGAATGTGATTAAAGGCTCTTTTCCTATTTCAAAAGTTTTAGTTTTCGAGGGTAATAGCTACGTATGTTGAAAAAATGAAGATATTAGACAATTTTATGATTGCAAATGGTAAAGAATGTGATTAAAGGCTCTTTTCCTATTTCAAAAGTTTTAGTTTTCGAGGGTAATAGCTACGTATGTTGAAAAAATGAAGATATTAGACAATTTTATGATTGCACATGGTAAAGAATGTGATTAAAGGCTCTTTTCCTATTTCAAAAGTTTTAGTTTTCGAGGGTAATAGCTACGTATGTTGAAAAAATGAAGATATTAGACTATTTTATGATTGCAAATGGTAAAGAATGTGATTAAAGGCTCTTTTCCTATTTCAAAAGTTTTAGTTTTTGAGGGTAATAGCTACGTATGTTGAAAAAATGAAGATATTAGACAATTTTATGATTGCAAATGGTAAAGAATGTGATTAAAGGCTCTTTTCCTATTTCAAAAGTTTTAGTTTTCGAGGGTAATAGCTACGTATGTTGAAAAAATGAAGATATTAGACAATTTTATGATTGCAAATGGTAAAGAATGTGATTAAAGGCTCTTTTCCTATTTCAAAAGTTTTAGTTTTCGAGCGTAATAGCTACGTATGTTGAAAAAATGAAGATATTAGACAATTTTATGATTGCAAATGGTAAAGAATGTGATTAAAGGCTCTTTTCCTATTTTAAAAGTTTTAGTTTTCGATGGTAATAGCTACGTATGTTGAAAAAATGAAGATATTAGACTATTTTATGATTGCAAATGGTAAAGAATGTGATTAAAGGCTCTTTTCCTATTTCAAAAGTTTTAGTTTTCGAGGGTAATAGCTATGTATGTTGAAAAAATGAAGATATTAGACTATTTTATGATTGCAAATGGTAAAGAATTAGATTAAAGGCTCATTTCCTATTTCAAAAGTTTTAGTTTTCGAGGGTAATAGCTACATATGTTGAAAAAATGAAGATATTAGACTATTTTATGATTTCAAATGGTAAAGAATGTGATTAAAGGCTCTTTTCCTATTTCAAAAGTTTTAGTTTTCCGGGGTAATAGCTACGTAATTTAAAAAAAGAAAGATATTAGACTATTTTATGATTGCAAATGGTAAAGAATGTGATTAAAGGCTCTTTTCCTATTTCAAAAGTTTTAGTTTTCGAGGGTAATAGCTATATATGTTGAAAAAATGAAGATATTAGACTATTTTCTGATTGCAAATGGTAAAGAATGTGATTAAAGGCTCTTTTCCTATTTCAAAAGTTTTAGTTTTCGAGGGTAATAGCTACGTATGTTGAAAAAATGAAGATATTAGACAATTTTATGATTGCAAATGGTAAAGAATGTGATTAAAGGCTCTTTTCCTATTTCAAAAGTTTTAGTTTTCGAGGGTAATAGCTACGTATGTTGAAAAAATGAAGATATTAGACAATTTTATGATTGCACATGGTAAAGAATGTGATTAAAGGCTCTTTTCCTATTTCAAAAGTTTTAGTTTTCGAGGGTAATAGCTACGTAAGTTGAAAAAATGAAGATATTAGACTATTTTATGATTGCAAATGGTAAAGAATGTGATTAAACGCTCTTTTCCTATTTCAAAAGTTTTAGTTTTCGAGGGTAATAGCTAGGTCTGTGGAAAAAATGAAGATATTAGACTATTTTATGATCGCACATGGTAAAGAATGTGATTAAAGGCTCTTTTCCTATTTCAAAAGTTTTAGTTTTCGAGGGTAATAGCTACGTATGTTGAAAAAATGAAGATATTAGACAATTTTATGATTGCAAATGGTAAAGAATGTGATTAAAGGCTCTTTTCCTATTTCAAAAGTTTTAGTTTTCGAGGGTAATAGCTACGTATGTTGAAAAAATGAAGATATTAGACAATTTTATGATTGCAAATGGTAAAGAATGTGATTAAAGGCTCTTTTCCTATTTCAAAAGTTTTAGTTTTCGAGGGTAATAGCTACGTATGTTGAAAAAATGAAGATATTAGACTATTTTATGATTGCAAATGGTAAAGAATGTGATTAAAGGCTCTTTTCCTATTTCAAAAGTTTTAGTTTTCGAGGGTAATAGCTACGTATGTTGAAAAAATGAAGATATTAGACAATTTTATGATTGCAAATGGTAAAGAATGTGATTAAAGGCTCTTTTCCTATTTCAAAAGTTTTAGTTTTCGAGCGTAATAGCTACGTATGTTGAAAAAATGAAGATATTAGACAATTTTATGATTGCAAATGGTAAAGAATGTGATTAAAGGCTCTTTTCCTATTTTAAAAGTTTTAGTTTTCGATGGTAATAGCTACGTATGTTGAAAAAATGAAGATATTAGACTATTTTATGATTGCAAATGGTAAAGAATGTGATTAAAGGCTCTTTTCCTATTTCAAAAGTTTTAGTTTTCGAGGGTAATAGCTATGTATGTTGAAAAAATGAAGATATTAGACTATTTTATGATTGCAAATGGTAAAGAATTAGATTAAAGGCTCATTTCCTATTTCAAAAGTTTTAGTTTTCGAGGGTAATAGCTACATATGTTGAAAAAATGAAGATATTAGACTATTTTATGATTTCAAATGGTAAAGAATGTGATTAAAGGCTCTTTTCCTATTTCAAAAGTTTTAGTTTTCCGGGGTAATAGCTAAGTATGTTAAAAAAAGAAAGATATTAGACTATTTTATGATTGCAAATGGTAAAGAATGTGATTAAAGGCTCTTTTCTTATTTCAAAAGTTTTAGTTTTCGAGGGTAATAGCTATATATGTTGAAAAAATGAAGATATTAGACTATTTTCTGATTGCAAATGGTAAAGAATGTGATTAAAGGCTCTTTTCCTATTTCAAAAGTTTTAGTTTTCGAGGGTAATAGCTACGTATGTTGAAAAAATGAAGATATTAGACAATTTTATGATTGCAATGGTAAAGAATGTGATTAAAGGCTCTTTTCCTATTTCAAAAGTTTTAGTTTTCGAGGGTAATAGCTACGTATGTTGAAAAAATGAAGATATTAGACAATTTTATGATTGCACATGGTAAAGAATGTGATTAAAGGCTCTTTTCCTATTTCAAAAGTTTTAGTTTTCGAGGGTAATAGCTACGTAAGTTGAAAAAATGAAGATATTAGACTATTTTATGATTGCAAATGGTAAAGAATGTGATTAAACGCTCTTTTCCTATTTCAAAAGTTTTAGTTTTCGAGGGTAATAGCTAGGTCTGTGGAAAAAATGAAGATATCAGACTATTTTATGATCGCACATGGTAAAGAATGTGATTAAAGGCTCTTTTCCTATTTCAAAAGTTTTAGTTTTCGAGGGTAATAGCTACGTATGTTGAAAAAATGAAGATATTAGACAATTTTATGATTGCAAATGGTAAAGAATGTGATTAAAGGCTCTTTTCCTATTTCAAAAGTTTTAGTTTTCGAGGGTAATAGCTACGTATGTTGAAAAAATGAAGATATTAGACAATTTTATGATTGCAAATGGTAAAGAATGTGATTAAAGGCTCTTTTCCTATTTCAAAAGTTTTAGTTTTCGAGGGTAATAGCTACGTATGTTGAAAAAATGAAGATATTAGACTATTTTATGATTGCAAATGGTAAAGAATGTGATTAAAGGCTCTTTTCCTATTTCAAAAGTTTTAGTTTTCGAGGGTAATAGCTATATATGTTGAAAAAATGAAGATATTAGACTATTTTATGATTGCAAATGGTAAAGAATGTGATTAAAGGCTCTTTTCCTATTTCAAAAGTTTTAGTTTTCGAGGGTAATAGCTACATATGTTGAAAAAATGAAGATATTAGACTATTTTATGATTGCAAATGGTAAAGAATGTGACTAAAGGCTCTTTTCCTATTTCAAAAGTTTTAGTTTTCGAGGGTAATAGCTACGTATGTTGAAAAAATGAAGATATTAGACTATTTTATGATTGCAAATGGTAAAGAATGTGATTAAACGCTCTTTTCCTATTTCAAAAGTTTTAGTTTTCGAGGGTAATAGCTACGTATGTTGAAAAAATGAAGATATTAGACTATTTTATGATTGCAAATGGTGAAGAATGTGATTAAAGGCTCTTTTCCTATTTCAAAAGTTTTAGTTTTTGAGGGTAATAGCTACGTATGTTGAAAAAATGAAGATATTAGACAATTTTATGATTGCAAATGGTAAAGAATGTGATTAAAGGCTCTTTTCCTATTTCAAAAGTTTTAGTTTTCGAGGGTAATAGCTACGTATGTTGAAAAAATGAAGATATTAGACAATTTTATGATTGCAAATGGTAAAGAATGTGATTAAAGGCTCTTTTCCTATTTCAAAAGTTTTAGTTTTCGAGCGTAATAGCTACGTATGTTGAAAAAATGAAGATATTAGACAATTTTATGATTGCAAATGGTAAAGAATGTGATTAAAGGCTCTTTTCCTATTTCAAAAGTTTTAGTTTTCGAGGGTAATAGCTTTGTCTGTGGAAAAAATGAATATATTAGACTATTTTATGATTGTAAATGGTAAAGTATGTGATTAAAGGCTCTTTTCCTATTTCAAAAGTTTTAGTTTTCGAGGGTAATAGCTACGTATGTTGAAAAAATGAAGATATTAGACAATTTTATGATTGCACATGGTAAAGAATGTTATTAAAGGCTCTTTTCCTATTTCAAAAGTTTTAGTTTTCGAGGGTAATAGCTACGTATGTTGAAAAAATGAAGATATTTGACTATTTTATGATTGCAAATGGAAAAGAATGTGATTAAAGGCTCTTTTCCTATTTCAAAAGTTTTCGTTTTTGAGGGTAATAGCTACGTATGTTGAAAAAATGAAGATATTAGACAATTTATGATTGCAAATGGTAAAGAATGTGATTAAAGGCTCTTTTCCTATTTCAAAAGTTTTAGTTTTCGAGGGTAATAGCTACGTATGTTGAAAAAATGAAGATATTAGACAATTTTATGATTGCAAATGGTAAAGAATGTGATTAAAGGCTCTTTTCCTATTTCAAAAGTTTTAGTTTTCGAGGGTAATAGCTACGTATGTTGAAAAAATGAAGATATTAGACTATTTTATGATTGCAAATGGTAAAGAATGTGATTAAAGGCTCTTTTCCTATTTCAAAAGTTTTAGTTTTCGAGGGTAATAGCTATATATGTTGAAAAAATGAAGATATTAGACTATTTTATGATTGCAAATGGTAAAGAATGTGATTAAAGGCTCTTTTCCTATTTCAAAAGTTTTAGTTTTCGAGGGTAATAGCTACATATGTTGAAAAAATGAAGATATTAGACTATTTTATGATTGCAAATGGTAAAGAATGTGACTAAAGGCTCTTTTCCTATTTCAAAAGTTTTAGTTTTCGAGGGTAATAGCTACGTATGTTGAAAAAATGAAGATATTAGACTATTTTATGATTGCAAATGGTAAAGAATGTGATTAAACGCTCTTTTCCTATTTCAAAAGTTTTAGTTTTCGAGGGTAATAGCTAGGTCTGTGGAAAAAATGAAGATATTAGACTATTTTATGATTGCACATGGTAAAGAATGTGATTAAAGGCTCTTTTCCTATTTCAAAAGTTTTAGTTTTCGAGGGTAATAGCTACGTATGTTGAAAAAATGAAGATATTAGACAATTTTATGATTGCACATGGTAAAGAATATGATTAAAGGCTCTTTTCCTATTTCAAAAGTTTTAGTTTTCGAGGGTAATAGCTACGTATGTTGAAAAAATGAAGATATTAGACTATTTTATGATTGCAAATGGTAAAGAATGTGATTAAAGGCTCTTTTCCTATTTCAAAAGTTTTAGTTTTCGAGGGTAATAGCTACGTATGTTGAAAAAATGAAGATATTAGACAATTTTATGATTGCAAATGGTAAAGAATGTGATTAAAGGCTCTTTTCCTATTTCAAAAGTTTTAGTTTTCGAGGGTAATAGCTACGTATGTTGAAAAAATGAAGATATTAGACAATTTTATGATTGCAAATGGTAAAGAATGTGATTAATTGCTCTTTTCCTATTTCAAAAGTTTTAGTTTTCGAGCGTAATAGCTACGTATGTTGAAAAAATGAAGATATTAGACAATTTTATGATTGCAAATGGTAAAGAATGTGATTAAAGGCTCTTTTCCTATTTTAAAAGTTTTAGTTTTCGATGGTAATAGCTACGTATGTTGAAAAAATGAAGATATTAGACTATTTTATGATTGCAAATGGTAAAGAATGTGATTAAAGGCTCTTTTCCTATTTCAAAAGTTTTAGTTTTCGAGGGTAATAGCTATGTATGTTGAAAAAATGAAGATATTAGACTATTTTATGATTGCAAATGGTAAAGAATTAGATTAAAGGCTCATTTCCTATTTCAAAAGTTTTAGTTTTCGAGGGTAATAGCTACATATGTTGAAAAAATGAAGATATTAGACTATTTTATGATTTCAAATGGTAAAGAATGTGATTAAAGGCTCTTTTCCTATTTCAAAAGTTTTAGTTTTCGAGGGTAATAGCTACGTATGTTGAAAAAATGAAGATATTAGACTATTTTATGATTGCAAATGGTAAAGAATGTGATTAAAGGCTCTTTTCCTATTTCAAAAGTTTTAGTTTTCGAGGGTAATAGCTTTGTCTGTGGAAAAAATGAATATATTAGACTATTTTATGATTGCAAATGGTAAAGTATGTGATTAAAGGCTCTTTTCCTATTTCAAAAGTTTTAGTTTTCGAGGGTAATAGCTACGTATGTTGAAAAAATGAAGATATTAGACAATTTTATGATAATACATGGTAAAGAATGTGATTAAAGGCTCTTTTCCTATTTCAAAAGTTTTAGTTTTCGAGGGTAATAGCTACGTATGTTGAAAAAATGAAGATATTTGACTATTTTATGATTGCAAATGGTAAAGAATGTGATTAAAGGCTCTTTTCCTATTTCAAAAGTTTTCGTTTTTGAGGGTAATAGCTACGTATGTTGAAAAAATGAAGATATTAGACAATTTTATGATTGCAAATGGTAAAGAATGTGATTAAAGGCTCTTTTCCTATTTCAAAAGTTTTAGTTTTCGAGGGTAATAGCTACGTATGTTGAAAAAATGAAGATATTAGACAATTTTATGATTGCAAATGGTAAAGAATGTGATTAAAGGCTCTTTTCCTATTTCAAAAGTTTTAGTTTTCGAGGGTAATAGCTACGTATGTTGAAAAAATGAAGTTATTAGACAATTTTATGATTGCAAATGGTAAAGAATGTGATTAAAGGCTCTTTTCCTATTTCAAAAGTTTTAGTTTTCGAGGGTAATAGCTACGTATGTTGAAAAAATGAAGATATTAGACTATTTTATGATTGCAAATGGTAAAGAATGTGATTAAAGGCTCTTTTCCTATTTCAAAAGTTTTAGTTTTCGAGGGTAATAGCTACGTATGTTGAAAAAATGAAGATATTAGACTATTTTATGATTGCAAATGGTAAAGAATGTGATTAAAGGCTCTTTTCCTATTTCAAAAGTTTTAGTTTTCGAGGGTAATAGCTTTGTGTGTGGAAAAAATGAAGATATTAGACAATTTTATGATTGCACATGGTAAAGAATGTGATTAAAGGCTCTTTTCCTATTTCAAAAGTTTTAGTTTTCGAGGGTAATAGCTACGTATGTTAAAAAAATGAAGATATTAGACTATTTTATGATTACACATGGTAAAGAATGTGATTAAAGGCTCTTTTCCTATTTCAAAAGTGTTAGTTTTCGAGGGTAATAGCTACGTATGTTGAAAAAATGAAGATATTAGACTATTTTATGATTACAAATGGTAAAAAATGTGATTAAAGGCTATTTTCCTATGTCAAAAGTTTTAGTTTTCGAGGGTAATAGCTACGTATGTTGAAAAAATGAAGATATTAGACTATTTTATGATTGCAAATGGTAAAGAATGTGATTAAAGGCTCTTTTCCTATTTCAAAAGTTTTAGTTTTCGGGGGTAAGAGCTACGTATGTTGAAAAAACGAAGATATTAGACTGTTTTATGATTGCAAATGGTAAAGAATGTGATTAAAGGCTCTTTTCCTATGTCAAAAGTTTTAATTTTCGAGAGTAATAGCTAGGTATGATGAAAAAATGAAGATATTAGACTATTTTATGATTGCTAATGGTAAAGAATGTGATTAAAGGCTCTTTTCCTATTTCAAAAGTTTTAGTTTTCGGGGGTAAGAGCCACGTATGCTGAAAAAATTAAGATATTAGACTATTTTATGATTGCAAATGGTAAAGAATGTGATTAAAGGCTCTTTTCCTATGTCAAAAGTTTTAGTTTTCGAGGGTAATAGCTACGTATGTTGGAAAAATGAAGATATTAGACTATTTTATGATTGCAAATGGTAAAGAATGTGATTAAAGGCTCTTTTCCTATTTCAAAAGTTTTAGTTTTCGGGGGTAAGAGCTACGTATGTTGAAAAAATGAAGATATTAGACTATTTTATGATTGCAAATGGTAAAGAATGTGATTAAAGGCTCTTTTCCTATGTCAAAAGTTTTAGTTTTCGAGGGTAATAGCTACGTATGTTGAAAAAATGAAGATATTAGACTATTTTATGATTGCACATGGTAAAGAATGTGATTAAAGGCTCTTTTCCTATTTCAAAAGTTTTAGTTTTCGGGGGTAATAGCTACGTATGTTGAAAAAATGAAGATATTAGACTATTTTATGATTGAAAATGGTAAAGAATGTGATTAAAGGCTCTTTTCCTATGTCAAAAGTTTTAGTTTTCGAGGGTAATAGCTACGTATGTTGAAAAAATGAGCATATTAGACTATTTTATGATTGAAAATGGTAAAGAATGTGATTAAAGGCTCTTTTCCTATTTCAAAAGTTTTAGTTTTCGAGGGTAAGAGCTTTGTCTGTGGAAAAAATGAAGATATTAGACAATTTTATGATTGCACATGGTAAAGAATGTGATTAAAGGCTCTTTTCCTATTTCAAAAGTTTTAGTTTTCGAGGGTAATAGCTACGTATGTTGAAAAAATGAAGATATTAGACTATTTTATGATTGCAAATGGTAAAGAATGTGATTAAAGGCTCTTTTCCTATTTCAAAAGTTTTAGTTTTCGAGGGTAATAGCTACGTATGTTGAAAAAATGAAGATATTAGACTATTTTATGATTGCAAATGGTAAAGAATGTGATTAAAGGCTCTTTTCCTATTCAAAAGTTTTAGTTTTCGAGGGTAATAGCTACGTATGTTGAAAAAATGAAGATATTAGACTATTTATGATTGCAAATGGTAAAGAATGTGATTAAAGGCTCTTTTCCTATTTCAAAAGTTTTAGTTTTCGAGGGTAATAGCTACGTATGTTGAAAAAATGAAGATATTAGACTATTTTATGATTGCAAATGGTAAAGAATGTGATTAAAGGCTCTTTTCCTATTTCAAAAGTTTTAGTTTTCGAGGGTAATAGCTACGTATGTTGAAAAAATGAAGATATTAGACTATTTTATGATTGCAAATGGTAAAGAATGTGATTAAAGGCTCTTTTCCTATTTCAAAAGTTTTAGTTTTCGAGGGTAATAGCTTATGTTGAAAAAATGAAGATATTAGACTATTTTATGATTGCAAATGGTAAAGAATGTGATTAAAGGCTCTTTTCCTATTTCAAAAGTTTTAGTTTTCGAGGGTAATAGCTACGTATGTTGAAAAAATGAAGATATTAGACTATTTTATGATTGCAAATGGTAAAGAATGTGATTAAAGGCTCTTTTCCTATTTCAAAAGTTTTAGTTTTCGAGGGTAATAGCTACGTATGTTGAAAAAATGAAGATATTAGACTATTTTATGATTGCAAATGGTAAAGAATGTGATTAAAGGCTCTTTTCCTATTTCAAAAGTTTTAGTTTTCGAGGGTAATAGCTTTGTCTGTGGAAAAAATGAAGATATTAGACTATTTTATGATTGCAAATGGTAAAGAATGTGATTAAAGGCTCTTTTCCTATTCAAAAGTTTTAGTTTTCGAGGGTAATAGCTACGTATGTTGAAAAAATGAAGATATTAGACTATTTTATGATTGCAAATGGTAAAGAATGTGATTAAAGGCTCTTTTCCTCTTTTCAAAAGTTTTAGTTTTCGAGGGTAATAGCTTTGTCTGTGGAAAAAATGAAGATATTAGACTATTTTATGATTGCAAATGGTAAAGAATGTGATTAAAGGCTCTTTTCCTATTTCAAAAGTTTTAGTTTTCGAGGGTAATAGCTACGTATGTTGAAAAAATGAAGATATTAGACTATTTTATGATTGCAAATGGTAAAGAATGTGATTAAAGGCTCTTTTCCTATTTTAAAAGTTTTAGTTTTCGAGGGTAATAGCTACGTATGTTGAAAAAATGAAGATATTAGACCATTTTATGATTGCAAATGGTAAAGAATGTGATTAAAGGCTCTTTTCCTATATCAAAAGTTTTAGTTTTCGAGGGTAATAGCTACGTATGTTGAAAAAATGAAGATATTAGACTATTTTATGATTGCAAATGGTAAAGAATGTGATTAAAGGCTCTTTTCCTATTTCAAAAGTTTTAGTTTTCGAGGGTAATAGCTACGTATGTTGAAAAAATGAAGATATTAGACTATTTTATGATTGCAAATGGTAAAGAATGTGATTAAAGGCTCTTTTCCTATTTCAAAAGTTTTAGTTTTCGAGGGTAATAGCTACGTATGTTGAAAAAATGAAGATATTAGACTATTTTATGATTGCAAATGGTAAAGAATGTGATTAAAGGCTCTTTTCCTATTTCAAAAGTTTTAGTTTTCGAGGGTAATAGCTACGTATGTTGAAAAAATGAAGATATTAGACTATATTATGATTGCAAATGGTAAAGAATGTGATTAAAGGCTCTTTTCCTATTTCAAATGTTTTAGTTTTCGAGGGTAATAGCTACGTATGTTGAAAAAATGAAGATATTAGACTATTTTATGATTGCAAATGGTAAAGAATGTGATTAAAGGCTCTTTTCCTATTTCAAAAGTTTTAGTTTTCGTGGGTAATAGCTACGTATGTTGAAAAAATGAAGATATTAGACTATTTTATGATTGCAAATGGTAAAGAATGTGATTAAAGGCTCTTTTCCTATTTCAAAAGTTTTAGTTTTCGAGGGTAATAGCTATGTATGTTGAAAAAATGAAGATATTAGACTATTTTATGATTGCAAATGGTAAAGAATGTGATTAAAGGCTCGTTTCCTATATCAAAAGTTTTAGTTTTCGAGGGTAATAGCTACGTATGTTGAAAAAATGAAGATATTGGACTATTTTATGATAGCAAATGGTAAAGAATGTGATTAAAGGCTCTTTTCCTATTTCAAAAGTTTTAGTTTTCGAGGATAATAGCTATGTCTGTGGAAAAAATGAAGATATTAGACAATTTTATGATTGCACATGGTAAAGAATCTGATTAAAGGCTCTTTTCCTATGTCAAAAGTTTTAGTTTTCGAGGGTAATAGCTACGTATGTTGAAAAAATGAAGATATTAGACTATTTTATGATTGCAAATGGTAAAGAATGTGATTAAAGGCTCTTTTCCTATGTCAAAAGTTTTAGTTTTCGAGGGTAATAGCTACGTGTGTTGAAAAAATGAAGATATTAGACTATTTTATGATTGCAAATGGTAAAGAATGTGATTAAAGGCTCTTTTCTATTTCAAAAGTTTTAGTTTTCGAGGGTAATAGCTACGTATGTTGAAAAAATGAAAATATTAGACTATTTTATGATTGCAAATGGTAAAGAATGTGATTAAAGGCTCTTTTCCTATTTCAAAAGTTTTAGTTTTCGAGGGTAATAGCTTTGTCTGTAGAAAAATGAAGATATTAGACTATTTTATGATTGCAAATGGTAAAGAATGTGATTAAAGGCTCTTTTCCTATTTCAAAAGTTTTAGTTTTCGAGGGTAATAGCTACGTATGTTGAAAAAATGAAGATATTAGACTATTTTATGATTGCAAATGGTAAAGAATGTTATTAAAGGCTCTTTTCCTATTTCAAAAGTTTTAGTTTTCGACGGTAATAGCTAAGTATGTTGAAAAAATGAAGATATTATTCTATTTTATGACTGCAAATGGTAAAGAATGTGATTAAAGGCTCTTTTCCTATTTCAAAAGTTTTCGTTTTCGAGGGTAATAGCTACGTATGTAGAAAAAATGAAGATATTAGACAATTTTATGATTGCAAATGGTAAAAAATGTGATTAAAGGCTCTTTTCCTATTTCAAAAGTTTTAGTTTTCGAGGGTAATAGCTACGTATGTTGAAAAAATGAAGACATTAGACTATTTTATGATTGCAAATGGTAAAGAATGTGATTAAAGGTTCTTTTCCTATTTCAAAAGTTTTAGTTTTCGAGGGTAATAGCTACGTATGTTGAAAAAATGAAGATATTAGACTAATTTATGATTGCACATGGTAAAGAATGTGATTAAAGGCTCTTTTCCTATGTCAAAATTTTAGTTTTCGAGGGTAACAGCTTTGTCTGTGGAAAAAATGAAGATATTAGACAAATTTATGATTGCACATGGTAAAGAATGTGATTAAAGGCTTTTTTCCTATTTCAAAAGTTTTAGTTTTCGAGGGTAATATCTACGTATATTGAAAAACTGAAGATATTAGACTATTTTATGATTGCAAATGGTAAAGAATGTGATTAAAGGCTCTTTTCCTATGTCAAAAGTTTTAGTTTTCGAGGGTAATAGCTACGTATGTTGAAAAAATGAAGACATTAGACTATTTTATGATTGCAAATGGTAAAGAATGTGATTAAAGGTTCTTTTCCTATTTCAAAAGTTTTAGTTTTCGAGGGTAATAGCTTTGTCTGTAGAAAAAATGAAGATATTAGACTATTTTATGATTGCAAATGGTAAAGAATGTGATTAAAGGCTCTTTTCCTATTTCAAAAGTATTAGTTTTCGTGGGTAATAGCTACGTATGTTGAAAAAATGAAGATATTAGACTATTTTATGATTGCAAATGGTAAAGAATGTGATTAAAGGCTCTTTTCCTATTTCAAAAGTTTTAGTTTTCGAGGGTAATAGCTACGTATGTTGAAAAAATGAAGATATTAGACTATTTTATGATTGCACATGGTAAAGAATGTGATTAAAGGCTCTTTTCCTATGTCAAAAGTTTTAGTTTTCGAGGGTAATAGCTACGTATGTTGAAAAAATGAAGATATTAGACTATTTTATGATTGCACATGGTAAAGAATGTAATTAAAGGCTCTTTTCCTATTTCAAAAGTTTTAGTTTTCGAAGGTAATAGCTAAGTATGTTGAAAAAATGAAGATATTAGACTATTTTATGATTGCACATGGTAAAGAATGTGATTAAAGGCTCTTTTCCTATTTCAAAACTTTTAGTTTTCGAGGGTAATAGCTAAGTATGTTGAAAAAATGAAGATATTAGACTATTTTATGATTGCACATGGTAAAGAGTGTGATTAAAGGCTCTTTTCCTATGTCAAAAGTTTTAGTTTTCGAGGGTAATAGCTTTGTCTGTGGAAAAAATGAAGATATTAGACAATTTTATGATTGCACATGGTAAAGAATGTGATTAAAGGCTCTTTTCCTATTTCAAAAGTTTTAGTTTTTGAGGGTAATAGCTACGAATGTTGAAAAACTGAAGATATTAGACTATTTTATGATTGCAAATGGTAAAGAATGTGATTAAAGGCTCTTTTCTTATGTCAAAAGTTTTAGTTTTCGAGGGTAATAACTACGTATGTTGGAAAAATGAAGATATTAGACAATTTTATGATTGCACATGGTAAAGAATGTGATTAAAGGCTCTTTTCCTATTTCAAAACTTTTAGTTTTCGAGGGTAATAGCTACCTATGTTGAAAAAATGAAGATATTAGACTATTTTATGATTGCACATGGTAAAGAATGTGATTAAAGGCTCTTTTCCTATGTCAAAAGTTTTAGTTTTCGAGGGTAATAGCTTTGTTTGTGGAAAAAATGAAGATATTAGACTATTTTATGATTGCAAATGGTAAAGAATGTGGTTAAAGGCTCTTTTCCTATTTCAAAAGTTTTAGTTTTCGAGGGTAATAGCTACGTATGTTGAAGAAATGAAGATATTAGACTATTTTATGATTGCAAATGGTAAAGAATGTGATTAAAGGCTCTTTTCCTATGTCAAAAGTTTTAGTTTTCGAGGGTAATAGCTATGTCTGTGGAAAAAATGAAGATATTAGACAATTTTATGATTGCAAATGGTAAAGAATGTGATTAAAGGCTCTTTTTCTATTTGAAAAGTTTTAGTTTTCAAGGGTAATAGCTACGTATGTTGAAAAAATGAAGATATTAGACTATTTTATGATTGCAAATGGTAAAGAATGTGATTAAAGGCTCTTTTCCTATGTCAAAAGTTTTAGTTTTTGAGGGTAATAGCTACGTATGTTGAAAAAATGAAGATATTAGACTATTTTATGATTGCAAATGGTAAAGAATGTGATTAAAGGCTCTTTTCCTATTTCAAAAGTTTTAGTTTTCGAGGGTAATAGCTACGTATGTTGAAAAAATAAAGATATTAGACTATTTTATGATTGCAAATGGTAAAGAATGTGATTAAATGCTCTTTTCCTATTTCAAAAGTTTTAGTTTTCGAGGGTAATAGCTACGTATGTTGAAAAAATGAAGATATTAGACTATTTTATGATTGCAAATGGTAAAGAATGTGATTAAAGGCTCTTTTCCTATTTCAAAAGTTTTAATTTTCAAGGGTAATAGCTACGTATATTAAAATGAAGATATTAGACTATTTTATGATTGCAAATGGTAAAGAATGTGATTAAAGGCTCTTTTCCTATTTCAAAAGTTTTAGTTTTCGAGGGTAATAGCTTTGTCTGTGGAAAAAATGAAGATATTAGACAATTTTATGATTGCACATGGTAAAGAATGTGATTAAAGGCTCTTTTCCTATTTCAAAAGTTTTAGTTTTCGAGGGTAATAGCTACGTATGTTGAAAAACTGAAGATATTAGACTATTTTATGATTGCAAATGGTAAAGAATGTGATTAAAGGCTCTTTTCTTATGTCAAAAATTTTAGTTTTCGAGGGTAATAGCTACGTATGTTCGAAAAATGAAGATATTAGACAATTTTATGATTGCACATGGTAAAGAATGTGATTAAAGGCTCTTTTCCTATTTCAAAAGTTTTAGTTTTCGAGGGTAATAGCTTTGTCTGTGGAAAAAAGGAAAATATTAGACTATTTTATGATTGCAAATGGTAAAGAATGTGATTAAAGGCTCTTTACCTATTTCAAAAGTTTTAGTTTTCGAGGGTAATAGCTACGTATGTTGAAAAAATGAAGATATTAGACTATTTTATGATTGCACATGGTAAAGAATGTGATTAAAGGCTCTTTTCCTATTTCAAAAGTTTTAGTTTTCGAGGGTAATAGATACGTATGTTGAAAAAATGAAGAAATTAGACTATTTTATGATTGCAAATGGTAAAGAATGTGATTAAAGGCTCTTTTCCTATTTCAAAACTTTTAGTTTTCGAGGGTAATAGCTACGTATGTTGAAAAAATGAAGATATTAGACTAATTTATGATTGCACATGGTAAAGAATGTGATTAAAGGCTCTTTTCCTATGTCAAAATTTTAGTTTTCGAGGGTAACAGCTTTGTCTGTGGAAAAAATGAAGATATTAGACAAATTTATGATTGCACATGGTAAAGAATGTGATTAAAGGCTTTTTTCCTATTTCAAAAGTTTTAGTTTTCGAGGGTAATATCTACGTATATTGAAAAACTGAAGATATTAGACTATTTTATGATTGCAAATGGTAAAGAATGTGATTAAAGGCTCTTTTCCTATGTCAAAAGTTTTAGTTTTCGAGGGTAATAGCTACGTATGTTGGAAAAATGAAGATATTAGACAATTTTATGATTGCACATGGTAAAGAATGTGATTAAAGGCTCTTTTCCTATTTCAAAAGTTTTAGTTTTCGAGGGTAATAGCTTTGTCTGTGGAAAAAATGAAGATATTAGACTATTTTATGATCGCAAATGGTAAAGAATGTAATTAAAGGCTCTTTTCCTATGTCAAAAGTTTTAGTTTTCGAGGGTAATAGCTTTGTATGTGGAAAAAATGAAGATATTAGACAAATTTATGATTGCACATGGTAAAGAATGTGATTAAAGGCTTTTTTCCTATTTCAAAAGTTTTAGTTTTCGAGGGTAATATCTACGTATGTTGAAAAACTGAAGATATTAGACTATTTTATGATTGCAAATGGTAAAGAATGTGATTAAAGGCTCTTTTCCTATGTCAAAAGTTTTAGTTTTCGAGGGTAATAGCTACGTATGTTGGAAAAATGAAGATATTAGACAATTTTATGATTGCACATGGTAAAGAATGTGATTAAAGGCTCTTTTCCTATTTCAAAAGTTTTAGTTTTCGAGGGTAATAGCTACGTATGTTGAAAAAATGAAGATATTAGACTATTTTATTATTGCAAATGGTAAAGAATGTGATTAAAGGCTCTTTTCCTATGTCAAAAGTTTTAGTTTTCGAGGGTAATAGCTACGTATGTTGAAAAAAATGAAGATATTAGACTATTTTATGATTGCAAATGGTAAAGTATGTGATTAAAGGCTCTTTTCCTATTTCAAAGGTTTTAATTTTCGAGGGTAATAGCTATGTCTGTGGAAAAAAATGAAGATATTAGACAATTTTATGATTGCAAATGGTAAGAATGTGATTAAAGGCTCTTTTCCTATTTCAAAAGTTTTAGTTTTCAAGGGTAATAGCTACGTATGTTGAAAAAATGAAGATATTAGACTATTTTATGATTGCAAATGGTAAAGAATGTGATTAAAGGCTCTTTTCCTATGTCAAAAGTTTTAGTTTTCGAGGGTAATAGCTACGTATGTTGAAAAAAATGAAGATATTAGACTATTTTATGATTGCAAATGGTAAAGAATGTGATTAAAGGCTCTTTTCATATTTCAAAAGTTTTAGTTTTCGAGGGTAATAGCTACGTATGTTGAAAAAATGAAGATATTAGACTATTTTATGATTGCAAATGGTAAAGAATGTGATTAAAGGCTCTTTTCCTATTTCAAAAGTTTTAGTTTTCGAGTGTAATAGCTACTTATGTTGAAAAAATGAAGATATTAGACTATTTTATGATTGCAAATGGTAAAGAATGTGATTAAAGGCTCTTTTCCTATTTCAAAAGTTTTAGTTTTCGAGGGTAATAGCTACGTATGCTGAAAAAATGAAGATATTAGACTATTTTATGATTGCAAATGGTAAAGAATGTGATTAAAGGCTCTTTTCCTATTTCAAAAGTTTTAGTTTTCGAGGGTAATAGCTACGTATGTTGAAAAAATGAAGATATTAGACTATTTTATGATTGCAAATGGTAAAGAATGTTATTAAAGGCTCTTTTCCTATTTCAAAAGTTTTAGTTTTCGACGGTAATAGCTACGTATGTTGAAAAAATGAAGATATTATTCTATTTTATGACTGCAAATGGTAAAGAATGTGATTAAAGGCTCTTTTCCTATTTCAAAAGTTTTCGTTTTCGAGGGTAATAGCTACGTATGTAGAAAAAATGAAGATATTAGACAATTTTATGATTGCAAATGGTAAAAAATGTGATTAAAGGCTCTTTTCCTATTTCAAAAGTTTTAGTTTTCGAGGGTAATAGCTACGTATGTTGAAAAAATGAAGACATTAGACTATTTTATGATTGCAAATGGTAAAGAATGTGATTAAAGGTTCTTTTCCTATTTCAAAAGTTTTAGTTTTCGAGGGTAATAGCTACGTATGTTGAAAAAATGAAGATATTAGACTATTTTATGATTGCAAATGGTAAAGAATGTGATTAAAGGCTCTTTTCCTATGTCAAAAGTTTTAGTATTCGAGGGTAATAGCTACGTATGTTGAAAAAATGAAGATATTAGACTATTATATGATTGCAAATGGTAAAGAATGTGATTAAAGGCTCTTTTCCTATGTCAAAAGTTTTAGTTTTCGAGAATAAGAGCTTTGTCGGTGGAAAAAATGAAAATATTAGACTATTTTATGATTGCAAATGGTAAAATGTGATTAAAGGCTCTTTTCCTATTTCAAAAGTTTTAGTTTTCGAGGGTAATAGCTACGTATGTTGAAAAAATGAAGATATTAGACTATTATATGATTGCAAATGGTAAAGAATGTGATTAAAGGCTCTTTTCCTATTGCAAAAGTTTTAGTTTTCGAGGGTAATAGCTACGTATGTTGAAAAAAATGAAGATATTAGACTATTTTATGATTGCAAATGGTAAAGAATGTGATTAGAGGCTCTTTTCTATTTCAAAAGTTTTAGTTTTCGAGTGTAATAGCTTTGTCTGTGGAAAAAATGAAGATATTAGACTATTTTATGATTACAAATGGTAAAGAATGTGATTAAAGGCTCTTTTTCTATTTCAAAAGTTTTAGTTTTCGAGGGTAATAGCTACGTATGTTGAAAAAATGAAGATATTAGACTATTTTATGATTGCAAATGGTAAAGAATGTGATTAAAGGCTCTTTTCCTATGTCAAAAGTTTTAGTTTTCGAGGGTAATAGCTACGTATGTTGAAAAAAATGAAGATATTAGACTATTTTATGATTGCAAATGGTAAAGAATGTGATTAAAGGCTCTTTTTCTATTTCAAAAGTTTTAGTTTTCGAGGGTAATAGCTATGTATGTTGAAAAAATGAAGATATTAAACTATTTTATGATTGCAAATGGTAGAGAATGTGATTAGAGGCTCTTTTCCTATGTCAAAAGTTTTAGTTTTCGAGGGTAATAGCTATGTATTTTGAAAAAATGAAGATATTAGACTATTTTATGATTGCAAATGGTAAAGAATGTGATTAAAGGCTCTTTTCCTATTTCAAAAGTTTTAGTTTTCGAGGGTAATAGCTACGTATGTTGAAAAAATGAAGATATTAGACTATTTTATGATTGCAAATGGTAAAGAATGTGATTAAAGGCTCTTTTCCTATGTCAAAAGTTTTAGTTTTCGAGAATAATAGCTTTGTCGGTGGAAAAAATGAAGATATTAGACTATTTTATGATTGCAAATGGTAAAAAATGTGAGTAAAGGCTCTTTTCCTATTTCAAAAGTTTTAGTTTTCGAGGGTAATAGCTAGGTATGTTGAAAAAATGAAGACATTAGACTATTATATCATTGCAAATGGTAAAGAATGTGATTAAAGGCTCTTTTCCTATTGCAAAAGTTTTAGTTTTCTAGGGTAATAGCTACGTATGTTGAAAAAATGAAGATATTAGACTATTTTATGATTGCAAATGGTAAAGAATGTGATTAAAGGCTCTTTTCCTATTTCAAAAGTTTTAGTTTTCGAGGGTAATAGCTACGTATGTTGAAAAAATGAAGATATTAGACTATTTTATGATTGCAAATGGTAAAGAATGTGATTAAAGACTCTTTTTCTATTTCAAAAGTTTTAGTTTTCGAGGGTAATAGCTTTGTCTGTGGAAAAAATGAAGATATTAGACTATTTTATGATTACAAATGGTAAAGAATGTGATTAAAGGCTCTTTTCCTATTTCAAAAGTTTTAGTTTTCGAGGGTAATAGCTACGTATGTTGAAAAAATGAAGATATAAGACTATCTTATGATTGCAAATGGTAAAGAATGTGATTAAAGGCTCTTTTCCTATGTCAAAAGTTTTAGTTTTCGAGGGTAATAGCTACGTATGTTGAAAAAATGAAGATATTAGACTATTTTATGATTGCAAATGGTAAAGAATGTGATTAAAGGCTCTTTTCCTATTTCAAAAGTTTTAGTTTTCGAGGGTAATAGCTAAGTATGTTGAAAAAATGAAGATATTAGACTATTTTATGATTGCAAATGGTAAAGAATGTGATTAGAGGCTCTTTTCCTATGTCAAAAGTTTTAGTTTTCGAGCGTAATAGCTATGTATTTTGAAAAAATGAAGATATTAGACTATTTTATGATTGCAAATGGTAAAGAATGTGATTAAAGGCTCTTTTTCTATTTCAAAAGTTTTAGTTTTCGAGGGTAATAGCTATGTATGTTGAAAAAATGAAGATATTAGACTATTTTATGATTGCACATGGTAAAGAATGTGATTAGAGGCTCTTTTCCTATGTCAAAAGTTTTAGTTTTCGAGGGTAATAGCTACGTATGTTGAAAAAATGAAGATATTAGACTATTTTATGATTGCAAATGGTAAAGAATGTTATTAAAGGCTCTTTTCCTATTTCAAAAGTTTTAGTTTTCGAGGGTAATAGCTACGTATGTTGAAAAAATGAAGATATTATTCTATTTTATGACTGCAAATGGTAAAGAATGTGATTAAAGGCTCTTTTCCTATTTCAAAAGTTTTCGTTTTCGAGGGTAATAGCTACGTATGTAGAAAAAATGAAGATATTAGACAATTTTATGATTGCAAATGGTAAAAAATGTGATTAAAGGCTCTTTTCCTATTTCAAAAGTTTTAGTTTTCGAGGGTAATAGCTACGTATGTTGAAAAAATGAAGACATTAGACTATTTTATGATTACAAATGGTAAAGAATGTGATTAAAGGTTCTTTTCCTATTTCAAAAGTTTTAGTTTTCGAGGGTAATAGCTACGTATGTTGAAAAAATGAAGATATTAGACTATTTTATGATTGCAAATGGTAAAGAATGTGATTAAAGGCTCTTATCC
>NW_027063907.1:0-29626 GCF_032884065.1 Artemia franciscana
AAAAGAGCCTTTAATCACATTCTTTACCATGTGCAATCATAAAATTGTCTAATATCTTCATTTTTTCCACAGACAAAGCTCTTACCCTCGAAAACTAAAACTTTTGAAATAGGAAAAGAGCCTTTAATCACATTCTTTACCATTTGCAATCATAAAATCGTCTAATATCTTCATTTTTTCATCACAAGTAGCTATCACCCTCGAAAACTAAAACTTTTGACATAGGAAAAGAGCCTTTAATCACATTCTTTACCATGTGCAATCATAAAATTGTCTAATATCTTCATTTTTTTCCACAGACAAAGCTATTACCCTCGAAAACTAAAACTTTTGAAATAGGAAAAGAGCCTTTAATCACATTCTTTACCATTTGCAATCATAAAATAGTCTAATATCTTCATTTTTCAACATACGTAGCTATTACCCTCAAAAACTAAAACTTTTGACATAGGAAAAGAGCCTTTAATCACATTCATTACCATTTGCTATCATAAAATAGTCTAATATCTTCATTTTTTCAGCATACGTAGCTATTACCCTCGAAAACTAAAACTTTTGAAATAGGAAAAGAGCCTTTAATCACATTCTTTACCATTTGCAATCATAAAATAGTCTAATATCTTCATTTTTTCAACATACGTAGCTATTACCCTCGAAAACTAAAACTTTTGAAATAGGAAAAGAGCCTTTTATCACATTCTTTACCATGTGCAATAATAAAATAGTCTAATATCTTCATTTTTTCAACATATGTAGCTATTACCCTCGAAAACTAAAACTTTTGAAATAGGAAAAGAGCCTTTAATCACAATCTTTACCATGTGCAATCATAAAATATTCTAATATCTTCATTTTTTCAACATACGTAGCTATTACCCTCGAAAACTAAAACTTTTGAAAAAGGAAAAGAGCCTTTAATCACATTCTTTACCATGTGCAATCATAAAATTGTCTAATATCTTCATTTTTTCAACATACGTAGCTATTACCCTCGAAAACTAAAACTTTTGACATAGGAAAAGAGCCTTTAATCACATTCTTTACCATTTGCAATCATAAAATAGTCTAATATCTTCATTTTTTCAACATACGTAGCTATTACCCTCGAAAACTAAAACTTTTGACATAGGAAAAGAGCCTTTAATCACATTCTTTACCATGTGCAATCACAAAATTGTCTAATATCTTCATTTTTTCCACCGACAAAGCTATTACCCTCGAAAACTAAAACTTTTGAAATAGGAAAAGAGCCTTTAATCACATTCTTTACCATTTGCAATCATAAAAGAGTCTAATATCTTCATTTTTTCAACATACGTAGCTATTACCCTCGAAAACTAAAACTTTTGAAATAGGAAAAGAGCCTTTAATCACATTCATTACCATTTGCAATCATAAAAGAGTCTAATATCTTCATTTTTTCAACATACGTAGCTATTACCCTCGAAAACTAAAACTTTTGACATAAGAAAAGAGTCTTTCAGCACATTCTTTACCATGTGCAATCATAAAATAGTCTAATATCTTCATTTTTTCAACATACGTAGCTATTACCCTCAAAAACTAAAACTTTTGACATAGGAAAAGAGCCTTTAATCACATTCTTTACCATGTGCAATCATAAAATAGTCTAATATCTTCATTTTTTCCAAAGATAAAGCTATTACCCTCGAAAACTAAAACTTTTGAAATAGGAAAAGAGCCTTTAATCACATTCTTTACCATGTGCAATCATAAAATAGTCTAATATCTTCATTTTTTCAACATACGTAGCTATGACCCTCAAAAAATAAAACTTTTGACATAAGAAAAGAGCCTTTAATCACATTCTTTACCATTTGCAATCATAAAATTGTCTAATATCTTCATTTTTTCAACATACGTAGCTATTACCCTCGAAACTAAAACTTTTGAAATAGGAAAAGAGCCCTTAATCACATTCTTTACCATGTGCAATCATAAAATAGTCTAATATCTTCATTTTTTCAACATACGTAGCTGTTACCCTCGAAAACTAAAACTTTTGAAATAGGAAAAGAGCCTTTAATCACATTCTTTACCATGTGCAATCATAAAATTGTCTAATATCTTCATTTTTTCAACATACGTAGCTATTACCCTCGAAAACTAAAACTTTTGAAATAGGAAAAGAGCCTTTAATCACATTCTTTACCATGTGCAATCATAAAATAGTCTAATATCTTCATTTTTTCGACATACGTAGCTATTACCCTCGAAAACTAAAACTTTTGAAATAGGAAAAGAGCCTTTAATCACATTCTTTACCATTTTCAATCATAAAATAGTCTAATATCTTCATTTTTTTCAACATACGTAGCTATTACCCTCGAAAACTAAAACTTTTGAAATAGGAAAAGAGCCTTTAATCACATTCTTTACCATGTGCAATCATAAAATTGTCTAATATCTTCATTTTTTCAACATACGTAGCTATTACCCTCGAAAACTAAAACTTTTGACATAGAAAAAGAGCCTTTAATCACAATCTTTACCATGTGCAATCATAAAATAGTCTAATATCTTCATTTTTTCCACAGACAAAGCTATTACCCTCGAAAACTAAAACTTTTGAAATAGGAAAAGAGCCTTTAATCACATTCTTTACCATTTGCAATCATAAAATAGACTAATATCTTCATTTTTTCAACATACGTAGCTATTACCCTCGAAAACTAAAACTTTTGACATAGGAAAAGAGCCTTTAATCACATTCTTTACCATTTGCAATCATAAAATAGTCTAATATCTTCATTTTTTCAACATACGTAGCTATTACCCTCGAAAACTAAAGCTTTTGACATAGGAAAAGAGCCTTTACTCACATTCTTTACCATTTGCAATCATAAAATAGTCTAATATCTTCATTTTTTCAACATACGTAGCTATTACCCTCGAAACCTAAAACTTTTGAAATAGGAAAAGAGCCTTTAATCACATTCTTTACCATGAGCAATCATAAAATAGTCTAATATCTTCATTTTTTCAACATACGTAGCTATGACCCTCAAAAAATAAAACTTTTGACATAAGAAAAGAGCCTTTAATCACATTCTTTACCATTTGCAATCATAAAATTGTCTAATATCTTCATTTTTTCAACATACGTAGCTATTACCCTCGAAAACTAAAACTTTTGAAATAGGAAAAGAGCCCTTAATCACATTCTTTACCATGTGCAATCATAAAATAGTCTAATATCTTCATTTTTTCAACATAAGTAGCTGTTACCCTCGAAAACTAAAACTTTTGAAATAGGAAAAGAGCCTTTAATCACATTCTTTACCATGTGCAATCATAAAATAGTCTAATATCTTCATTTTTTCGACATACGTAGCTATTACCCTCGAAAACTAAAACTTTTGAAATAGGAAAAGAGCCTTTAATCACATTCTTTACCATTTTCAATCATAAAATAGTCTAATATCTTCATTTTTTTCAACATACGTAGCTATTACCCTCGAAAACTAAAACTTTTGAAATAGGAAAAGAGCCTTTAATCACATTATTTACCATGTGCAATCATAAAATTGTCTAATATCTTCATTTTTTCCACAAACAAAGCTATTACCCTCGAAAACTAAAACTTTTGAAATAGGAAAAGAGCCTTTAATCACATTCTTTACCATGTGCAATCATAAAATTGTCTAATATCTTCATTTTTTCCACAGACAAAGCTCTTACCCTCGAAAACTAAAACTTTTGAAATAGGAAAAGAGCCTTTAATCACATTCTTTACCATTTGCAATCATAAAATTGTCTAATATCTTCATTTTTTCAACATACGTAGCTATTACCCTCGAAAACTAAAACTTTTGAAATAGGAAAAGAGCCTTTAATCACATTCCTTACCATTTGCAATCATAAAATAGTCTAATATCTTCATTTTTTCAACATACGTAGCTATTACCCTCGAAAACGAAAACTTTTGAAATAGGAAAAGAGCCTTTAAGCACATTCTTTACCATTTGCAATCATAAAATAGTCTAATATCTTCATTTTTTCAACATACGTAGCTATTACCCTCGAAAACTAAAACTTTTGAAATAGGAAAAGAGCCTTTAATCACATTCTTTACCATTTGCAATCATAAAATAGTCTAATATCTTCATTTTATCAACATATGTAGCTAATACCCTCGAAAACTAAAACTTTTGAAATAGGAAAAGAGCCTTAATCACATTCTTTACCATTTGCAATCATAAAATTGTCTAATATCTTCATTTTTTCCACAGACAAAGCTCTTACCCTCGAAAACTAAAACTTTTGAAATAGGAAAAGAGCCTTTAATCACATTCTTTACCATTTGCAATCATAAAATTGTCTAATATCTTCATTTTTTCAACATACGTAGCTATTACCCTCAAAAACTAAAACTTTTGAAATAGGAAAAGAGCCTTTAATCACATTCCTTACCATTTGCAATCATAAAATAGTCTAATATCTTCATTTTTTCAACATACGTAGCTATTACCCTCGAAAACGAAAACTTTTGAAATAGGAAAAGAGCCTTTAAGCACATTCTTTACCATTTGCAATCATAAAATAGTCTAATATCTTCATTTTTTCAACATACGTAGCTATTACCCTCGAAAACTAAAACTTTTGAAATAGGAAAAGAGCCTTTAATCACATTCTTTACCATGTGCAATCATAAAATTGTCTAATATCTTCATTTTTTTCCACAGACAAAGCTCTTACCCTCGAAAACTAAAACTTTTGAAATAGGAAAAGAGCCTTTAATCACATTCTTTACCATTTGCAATCATAAAATCGTCTAATATCTTCATTTTATCAACATATGTAGCTATTACCCTCGAAAACTAAAACTTTTGAAATAGGAAAAGAGCCTTTAATCACATTCTTTACCATGTGCAATCATAAAATTGTCTAATATCTTCATTTTTTCCACAGACAAAGCTCTTACCCTCGAAAACTAAAACTTTTGAAATAGGAAAAGAGCCTTTAATCACATTCTTTACCATTTGCAATCATAAAATTGTCTAATATCTTCATTTTTTCAACATACGTAGCTATTACCCTCGAAAACTAAAACTTTTGAAATAGGAAAAGAGCCTTTAATCACATTCCTTACCATTTGCAATCATAAAATAGTCTAATATCTTCATTTTTTCAACATACGTAGCTATTACCCTCGAAAACAAAAACTTTTGAAATAGGAAAAGAGCCTTTAAGCACATTCTTTACCATTTGCAATCATAAAATAGTCTAATATCTTCATTTTTTCAACATACGTAGCTATTACCCTCGAAAACTAAAACTTTTGAAATAGGAAAAGAGCCTTTAATCACATTCTTTACCATGTGCAATCATAAAATTGTCTAATATCTTCATTTTTTCCACAGACAAAGCTCTTACCCTCGAAAACTAAAACTTTTGAAATAGGAAAAGAGCCTTTAATCACATTCTTTACCATTAAAATCATAAAATAGTCTAATATCTTCATTTTTTCATCATACGTAGCTATTACCCTCGAAAACTAAAACTTTTGACATAGGAAAAGAGCCTTTAATCACATTCTTTACCATTTGCAATCATAAAATTGTCTAATATCTTCATTTTTTTCAACATACGTAGCTATTACCCTCGAAAACTAAAACTTTTGACATAGGAAAAGAGCCTTTAATCACATTCTTTACCATTTGCAATCATAAAATAGTCTAATATCTTCATTTTTTCAACATACGTAGCTATTACCCTCGAAAACTAAAACTTTTGACATAAGAAAAGAGCCTTTAATCACATTCTTTACCATGTGCAATCATAAAATTGTCTAATATCTTCATTTTTTCCACAAACAAAGCTATTACCCTCGAAAACTAAAACTTTTGACATAGGAAAAGAGCCTTTAATCACATTCTTTACCATTTGCAATCATAAAATAGTCTAATATCTTCATTTTTTCAACATATGTAGCTATTACCCTCGAAAACTAAAACTTTTGAAATAGGAAAAGAGCCTTTAATCACATTCTTTACCATGTGCAATCATAAAATTGTCTAATATCTTCATTTTTTTCCACAGTCAAAGCTCTTACCCTCGAAAACTAAAACTTTTGAAATAGGAAAAGAGCCTTTAATCACATTCTTTACCATTTGCAATCATAAAATAGTCTAATATCTTCATTTTTCCAACATACGTAGCTATTACCCTCGAAAACTAAAACTTTTGAAATAGGAAAAGAGCCTTTAATCACATTCTTTACCATTTGCAATCATAAAATAGTCTAATATCTTCATTTTTTCAACATACGTAGCTATTACCCTCGAAAACTAAAACTTTTGAAATAGGAAAAGAGCCTTTAATCACATTCTTTACCATGTGTAATCATAAAATTGTCTAATATCTTCCTTTTTTCCACAGACAAAGCTCTTACCCTCGAAAACTAAAACTTTTGAAATAGGAAAAGAGCCTTTAATCACATTCTTCACCATTTGCAATCATAAAATAGTCTAATATCTTCATTTTTTCATCACATGTAGCTCTTACCCTCGAAAACTAAAACTTTTGACTTAGGAGAAGAGCCTTTAATTCCATTCTTTACCATGTGCAATCATAAAATTGTCTAATATCTTCATTTTTTCCACAGACAAAGCTATTACCCTCGAAAACTAAAACTTTTGAAATAGGAAAAGAGACTTTAATCACATTTTTTTTACCATTTGCAATCATAAAATAGTCTAATATCTTCATTTTTTCAACATACGTAGCTATTACCCTCGAAAACTAAAACTTTTGACACAGGAAAAGAGCCTTTAGTCACATTCTTTACCATGTGCAATCATAAAATTGTCTAATATCTTCATTTTTTCCACAAACAAAGCTATTACCCTCGAAAACTAAAACTTTTGAAATAGGAAAAGAGCCTTTAATCACATTCTTTACCATTTGCAATCATAAAATAGTCTAATATCTTCATTTTTTCAACATACGTAGCTATTACCCTCGAAAACTAAACTTTTGAAATAGGAAAAGAGCCTTTAATCACAATCTTTACCATGTACAATCATAAAATTGTCTAATATCTTCATTTTTTTCCACAGACAAAGCTCTTACCCTCGAAAACTAAAACTTTTGAAATAGGAAAAGAGCCTTTAATCACATTCTTTACCATTTGCAATCATAAAATAGTCTAATATCTTCATTTTTTCAACATACGTAGCTATTACCCTCAAAAACTAAAACTTTTGAAATAGGAAAAGAGCCTTTAATCACATTCTTTACCATTTGCAATCATAAAATTGTCTAATATCTTCATTTTTTCAACATACGTAGCTATTACCCTCGAAAACTAAAACTTTTGAAATAGGAAAAGAGCCTTTAATCACATTCCTTACCATTTGCAATCATAAAATAGTCTAAAATCTTCATTTTTTCAACATACGTAGCTATTACCCTCGAAAACTAAAACTTTTGAAATAGGAAAAGAGCCTTTAATCACATTCTTTACCATTTACAATCATAAAATAGTCTAATATCTTCATTTTGTCAACATACGTAGCTATTACCCTCGAAAACTAAAACTTTTGAAATAGGAAAAGAGCCTTTAATCACATTCTTTACCATGTGCAATCATAAAATTGTCTAATATCTTTATTTTTTCCACAGACAAAGCTCTTACCCTCGAAAACTAAAACTTTTGAAATAGGAAAAGAGCCTTTAATCACATTCTTTACCATTTGCAATCATAAAATAGTCTAATATCTTCATTTTTTCATCACAAGTAGCTATTACCCTCGAAAACTAAAACTTTTGACATAGGAAAAGAGCCTTTAATCACATTCTTTACCATGTGCAATCATAAAATTGTCTAATATCTTCATTTTTTCCACAGACAAAGCTATTACCCTCGAAAACTAAAACTTTTGAAATAGGAAAAGAGCCTTTTAATCACATTCTTTACCATTTGCAATCATAAAATAGTCTAATATCTTCATTTTTTGAACATACGTAGCTATTACCCTCGAAAACTAAAACTTTTGAAATAGGAAAAGAGCCTTTAATCACATTCTTTACCATTTGCAATCATCAAATAGTCTAATATCTTCATTTTTTCAACAACCGTAGCTATTACCCTCGAAAACTAAAACTTTTGAAATAGCAAAAGAGCCTTTAATCACATTCTTTACCATGTGCAATCATAAAATAGTCAAATATCTTCATTTTTAAACATACGTAGCTATTACCCTCGAAAACTAAAACTTTTGAAATAGGAAAAGAGCCTTTAATCACATTCTTTACCATTAAAATCATAAAATAGTCTAATATCTTCATTTTTTCATCATACGTAGCTATTACCCTCGAAAACTAAAACTTTTGACATAGGAAAAGAGCCTTTAATCACATTCTTTACCATTTGCAATCATAAAATTGTGTAATATCTTCATTTTTTCAACATACGTAGCTATTACCCTCGAAAACTAAAACTTTTGACATAGGAAAAGAGCCTTTAATCACATTCTTTACCATTTGCAATCATAAAATAGTCTAATATCTTCATTTTTTCAACATACGTAGCTATTACCCTCGAAAACTAAAACTTTTGACATAAGAAAAGAGCCGTTAGTCACATTCTTTACCATGTGCAATCATAAAATTGTCTAATATCTTCATTTTTTCCACAAACAAAGCTATTACCCTCGAAAACTAAAACTTTTGAAATAGGAAAAGAGCCTTTAATCACATTCTTTACCATTTGCAATCATAAAATAGTCTAATATCTTCATTTTTTCAACATATGTAGCTATTACCCTCGAAAACTAAAACTTTTGAAATAGGAAAAGGGCCTTTAATCACATTCTTTACCATGTGCAATCATAAAATTGTCTAATATCTTCATTTTTTTCCACAGACAAAGCTCTTACCCTCGAAAACTAAAACTTTTGAAATAGGAAAAGAGCCTTTAATCACATTCTTTACTATTTGCAATCATAAATTGTCTAATATCTTCATTTTTTCAACATACGTAGCAATTACCCTCGAAAACGAAAACTTTTGAAATAGGAAAAGAGCCTTTAATCACATTCTTTACCATTTGCAATCATAAAATAGTCTAATATCTTCATTTTTTCAACATACGTAGCTATTGCCCTCGAAAACTAAAACTTTTGAAATAGGAAAAGAGCCTTTAATCACATTCTTTACCATTTGCAATCATAATATAGTCTAATATCTTCATTTTTTCAACATACGTAGCTATTACCCTCGAAAACTAAAATTTTTGAAATAGGAAAAGAGCCTTTAATCACATTCTTTACCATGTGCAATCATAAAATTGTCTACAATCTTCATTTTTTCCACAGACAAAGCTCTTACCCTCGAAAACTAAAACTTTTGAAATAGGAAAAGAGCCTTTAATCACATTCTTTACCATTAAAATCATAAAATAGTCTAATATCTTCATTTTTTCATCATACGTAGCTATTACCCTCGAAAACTAAAACTTTTGACATAGGAAAAGAGCCTTTAATCACATTCTTTACCATTTGCAATCATAAAATTGTCTAATATCTTCATTTTTTCAACATACGTAGCTATTACCCTCGAAAACTAAAACTTTTGACATAGGAAAAGAGCCTTTAATCACATTCTTTACCATTTGCAATCATAAAATAGTCTAATATCTTCATTTTTTCAACATACGTAGCTATTACCCTCGAAAACTAAAACTTTTGACATAAGAAAAGAGCCGTTAGTCACATTCTTTACCATGTGCAATCATAAAATTGTCTAATATCTTCATTTTTTCCACAAACAAAGCTATTACCCTCGAAAACTAAAACTTTTGAAATAGGAAAAGAGCCTTTAATCACATTCTTTACCATTTGCAATCATAAAATAGTCTAATATCTTCATTTTCTCAACATATGTAGCTATTACCCTCGAAAACTAAAACTTTTGAAATAGGAAAAGAGCCTTTAATCACATTCTTTACCATGTGAAATCATAAAATTGTCTAATATCTTCATTTTTTTCCACAGTCAAAGCTCTTACCCTCGAAAACTAAAACTTTTGAAATAGGAAAAGAGCCTTTAATCACATTCTTTACTATTTGCAATCATAAAATTGTCTAATATCTTCATTTTTTCAACATACGTAGCTATTACCCTCGAAAACGAAAACTTTTGAAATAGGAAAAGAGCCTTTAATCACATTCTTTACCATTTGCAATCATAAAATAGTCTAATATCTTCATTTTTTCAACATACGTAGCTATTACCCTCGAAAACTAAAACTTTTGAAATAGGAAAAGAGCCTTTAATCACATTCTTTACCATTTGCAATCATAAAATAGTCTAATATCTTCATTTTTTCAACATACGCAGCTATTACCCTCGAAAACTAAAACTTTTGAAATAGGAAAAGAGCCTTTAATCACATTCTTTACCATGTGTAATCATAAAATTGTCTAATATCTTCCTTTTTTCCACAGACAAAGCTCTTACCCTCGAAAACTAAAACTTTTGAAATAGGAAAAGAGCCTTTAATCACATTCTTTACCATTTGCAATCATAAAATAGTCTAATATCTTCATTTTTTCATCACAAGTAGCTATTACCCTCGAAAACTAAAACTTTTGACATAGGAAAAGAGCCTTTAATCACATTCTTTACCATGTGCAATCATAAAATTGTCTAATATCTTCATTTTTTCCACAGACAAAGCTATTACCCTCGAAAACTAAAACTTTTGAAATAGGAAAAGAGACTTTAATCACATTTTTTTTACCATTTGCAATCATAAAATAGTCTAATATCTTCATTTTTTCAACATACGTAGCTATTACCCTCGAAAACTAAAACTTTTGACATAGGAAAAGAGCCTTTAATCACATTCTTTACCATTTGCAATCATAAAATTGTCTAATATCTTCATTTTTTCAACATACGTAGCTATTACCCTCGAAAACTAAAACTTTTGACACAGGAAAAGAGCCTTTAGTCACATTCTTTACCATGTGCAATCATAAAATTGTCTAATATCTTCATTTTTTCCACAAACAAAGCTATTACCCTCGAAAACTAAAACTTTTGAAATAGGAAAAGAGCCTTTAATCACATTCTTTACCATTTGCAATCATAAAATAGTCTAATATCTTCATTTTTTCAACATACGTAGCTATTACCCTCGAAAACTAAAACTTTTGAAATAGGAAAAGAGCCTTTAATCACAATCTTTACCATGTACAATCATAAAATTGTCTAATATCTTCATTTTTTTCCACAGACAAAGCTCTTACCCTCGAAAACTAAAACTTTTGAAATAGGAAAAGAGCCTTTAATCACATTCTTTACCATTTGCAATCATAAAATAGTCTAATATCTTCATTTTTTCAACATACGTAGCTATTACCCTCAAAAACTAAAACTTTTGAAATAGGAAAAGAGCCTTTAATCACATTCTTTACCATTTGCAATCATAAAATTGTCTAATATCTTCATTTTTCAACATACGTAGCTATTACCCTCGAAAACTAAAACTTTTGAAATAGGAAAAGAGCCTTTAATCACATTCTTTACCATTTACAATCATAAAATAGTCTAATATCTTCATTTTTTCAACATACGTAGCTATTACCCTCGAAAACTAAAACTTTTGAAATAGGAAAAGAGCCTTTAATCACATTCTTTACCATGTGCAATCATAAAATTGTCTAATATCTTTATTTTTTCCACAGACAAAGCTCTTACCCTCGAAAACTAAAACTTTTGAAATAGGAAAAGAGCCTTTAATCACATTCTTTACCATTTGCAATCATAAAATAGTCTAATATCTTCATTTTTTCATCACAAGTAGCTATTACCCTCGAAAACTAAAACTTTTGACATAGGAAAAGAGCCTTTAATCACATTCTTTACCATGTGCAATCATAAAATTGTCTAATATCTTCATTTTTTCCACAGACAAAGCTATTACCCTCGAAAACTAAAACTTTTGAAATAGGAAAAGAGCCTTTAATCACATTCTTTACCATTTGCAATCATAAAATAGTCTAATATCTTCATTTTTTGAACATACGTAGCTATTACCCTCGAAAACTAAAACTTTTGAAATAGGAAAAGAGCCTTTAATCACATTCTTTACCATTTGCAATCATCAAATAGTCTAATATCTTCATTTTTTCAACAACCGTAGCTATTACCCTCGAAAACTAAAACTTTTGAAATAGCAAAAGAGCCTTTAATCACATTCTTTACCATGTGCAATCATAAAATAGTCAAATATCTTCATTTTTTAAACATACGTAGCTATTACCCTCGAAAACTAAAACTTTTGAAATAGGAAAAGAGCCTTTAATCACATTCTTTACCATTAAAATCATAAATAGTCTAATATCTTCATTTTTTCATCATACGTAGCTATTACCCTCGAAAACTAAAACTTTTGACATAGGAAAAGAGCCTTTAATCACATTCTTTACCATTTGCAATCATAAAATTGTGTAATATCTTCATTTTTTCAACATACGTAGCTATTACCCTCGAAAACTAAAACTTTTGACATAGGAAAAGAGCCTTTAATCACATTCTTTACCATTTGCAATCATAAAATAGTCTAATATCTTCATTTTTTCAACATACGTAGCTATTACCCTCGAAAACTAAAACTTTTGACATAAGAAAAGAGCCGTTAGTCACATTCTTTACCATGTGCAATCATAAAATTGTCTAATATCTTCATTTTTTCCACAAACAAAGCTATTACCCTCGAAAACTAAAACTTTTGAATAGGAAAAGAGCCTTTAATCACATTCTTTACCATTTGCAATCATAAAATAGTCTAATATCTTCATTTTTTCAACATATGTAGCTATTACCCTCGAAAACTAAAACTTTTGAAATAGGAAAAGGGCCTTTAATCACATTCTTTACCATGTGCAATCATAAAATTGTCTAATATCTTCAATTTTTTCCACAGACAAAGCTCTTACCCTCGAAAACTAAAACTTTTGAAATAGGAAAAGAGCCTTTAATCACATTCTTTACTATTTGCAATCATAAAATTGTCTAATATCTTCATTTTTTCAACATACGTAGCAATTACCCTCGAAAACGAAAACTTTTGAAATAGGAAAAGAGCCTTTAATCACATTCTTTACCATTTGCAATCATAAAATAGTCTAATATCTTCATTTTTTCAACATACGTAGCTATTGCCCTCGAAAACTAAAACTTTTGAAATAGGAAAAGAGCCTTTAATCACATTCTTTACCATTTGCAATCATAATATAGTCTAATATCTTCATTTTTTCAACATACGTAGCTATTACCCTCGAAAACTAAAACTTTTGAAATAGGAAAAGAGCCTTTAATCACATTCTTTACCTTGTGCAATCATAAAATTGTCTAATATCTTCATTTTTTCCACAGACAAAGCTCTTACCCTCGAAAACTAAAACTTTTGAAATAGGAAAAGAGCCTTTAATCACATTCTTTACCATTTGCAATCATAAAATAGTCTAATATCTTCATTTTTTCATCACAAGTAGCTATTACCCTCGAAAACTAAAACTTTTGACATAGGAAAAGAGCCTTTAATCACATTCTTTACCATGTGCAATCATAAAATTGTCTAATATCTTCATTTTTTCCACAGACAAAGCTATTACCCTCGAAAACTAAAACTTTTGAAATAGGAAAAGAGCCTTTAATCACATTCTTTACCATTTGCAATCATAAAATAGTCTAATATCTTCATTTTTTCAACATACGTAGCTATTACCCTCGAAAACTAAAACTTTTGAAATAGGAAAAGAGCCTTTAATCACATTCTTTACCATTTGCAATTAAAAAATAGTCTAATATCTTCATTTTTTCAACATACGTAGCTATTACCCTCGAAAACTAAAACTTTTGACATAGGAAAAGAGCCTTTAATCATATTCTTTACCATTTGCAATCATAAAATTGTCTAATATCTTCATTTTTTCAACATACGTAGCTATTACCCTCGAAAACTAAAACTTTTGACATAGGAAAAGAGCCTTTAATCACATTCTTTACCATTTGCAATCATAAAATAGTCTAATATCTTCATTTTTTCAACATACGTAGCTATTACCCTCGAAAACTAAAACTTTTGACATAGGAAAAGAGCCGTTAGTCACATTTTTTACCATGTGCAATCATAAAATTGTCTAATATCTTCATTTTTTCCACAAACAAAGCTATTACCCTCGAAAACTAAAACTTTTGAAATAGGAAAAGAGCCTTTAATCACATTCTTTACCATTTGCAATCATAAAATAGTCTAATATCTTCATTTTATCAACATATGTAGCTATTACCCTCGAAAACTAAAACTTTTGAAATAGGAAAAGAGCCTTTAATCACATTCTTTACAATGTGCAATCATAAAATTGTCTAATATCTTCATTTTTTCCACAGACAAAGCTCTTACCCTCGAAAACTAAAACTTTTGAAATAGGAAAAGAGCCTTTAATCACATTCTTTACCATTTGCAATCATAAAATTGTCTAATATCTTCATTTTTTCAACATACGTAGCTATTACCCTCGAAAACTAAAACTTTTGAAATAGGAAAAGAGCCTTTAATCACAATCCTTACCATTTGCAATCATAAAATAGTCTAATATCTTCATTTTTTCAACATACGTAGCTATTACCCTCGAAAACGAAAACTTTTGAAATAGGAAAAGAGCCTTTAAGCACATTCTTTACCATTTGCAATCATAAAATAGTCTAATATCTTCATTTTTTCAACATACGTAGCTATTACCCTCGAAAACTAAAACTTTTGAAATAGGAAAAGAGCCTTTAATCACATTCTTTACCATTTGCAATCATAAAATAGTCTAATATCTTCATTTTATCAACATATGTAGCTATTACCCTCGAAAACTAAAACTTTTGAAATAGGAAAAGAGCCTTTAATCACATTCTTTACCATGTGCAATCATAAAATTGTCTAATATCTTCATTTTTCCACAGACAAAGCTCTTACCCTCGAAAACTAAAACTTTTGAAATAGGAAAAGAGCCTTTAATCACATTCTTTACCATTTGCAATCATAAAATTGTCTAATATCTTCATTTTTTCAACATACGTAGCTATTACCCTCGAAAACTAAAACTTTTGAAATAGGAAAAGAGCCTTTAATCACATTCCTTACCATTTGCAATCATAAAATAGTCTAATATCTTCATTTTTTCAACATACGTAGCTATTACCCTCGAAAACGAAAACTTTTGAAATAGGAAAAGAGCCTTTAAGCACATTCTTTACCATTTGCAATCATAAAATAGTCTAATATCTTCATTTTTTCAACATACGTAGCTATTACCCTCGAAAACTAAAACTTTTGAAATAGGAAAAGAGCCTTTAATCACATTCTTTACCATGTGCAATCATAAAATTGTCTAATATCTTCATTTTTTCCACAGACAAAGCTCTTACCCTCGAAAACTAAAACTTTTGAAATAGGAAAAGAGCCTTTAATCACATTCTTTACCATTTGCAATCATAAAATCGTCTAATATCTTCATTTTTTCATCACAAGTAGCTATCACCCTCGAAAACTAAAACTTTTGACATAGGAAAAGAGCCTTTAATCACATTCTTTACCATGTGCAATCATAAAATTGTCTAATATCTTCATTTTTTCCACAGACAAAGCTATTACCCTCGAAAACTAAAACTTTTGAAATAGGAAAAGAGCCTTTAATCACATTCTTTACCATTTGCAATCATAAATAGTCTAATATCTTCATTTTTTCAACATACGTAGCTATTACCCTCAAAAACTAAAACTTTTGACATAGGAAAAGAGCCTTTAATCACATTCATTACCATTTGCTATCATAAAATAGTCTAATATCTTCATTTTTTCAGCATACGTAGCTATTACCCTCGAAAACTAAAACTTTTGAAATAGGAAAAGAGCCTTTAATCACATTCTTTACCATTTGCAATCATAAAATAGTCTAATATCTTCATTTTTTCAACATACGTAGCTATTACCCTCGAAAACTAAAACTTTTGAAATAGGAAAAGAGCCTTTTATCACATTCTTTACCATGTGCAATAATAAAATAGTCTAATATCTTCATTTTTTCAACATATGTAGCTATTACCCTCGAAAACTAAAACTTTTGAAATAGGAAAAGAGCCTTTAATCACAATCTTTACCATGTGCAATCATAAAATATTCTAATATCTTCATTTTTTTCAACATACGTAGCTATTACCCTCGAAAACTAAAACTTTTGAAAAAGGAAAAGAGCCTTTAATCACATTCTTTACCATGTGCAATCATAAAATTGTCTAATATCTTCATTTTTTCAACATACGTAGCTATTACCCTCGAAAACTAAAACTTTTGACATAGGAAAAGAGCCTTTAATCACATTCTTTACCATTTGCAATCATAAAATAGTCTAATATCTTCATTTTTTCAACATACGTAGCTATTACCCTCGAAAACTAAAACTTTTGACATAGGAAAAGAGCCTTTAATCACATTCTTTACCATGTGCAATCACAAAATTGTCTAATATCTTCATTTTTTCCAGCGACAAAGCTATTACCCTCGAAAACTAAAACTTTTGAAATAGGAAAAGAGCCTTTAATCACATTCTTTACCATTTGCAATCATAAAAGAGTCTAATATCTTCATTTTTTCAACATACGTAGCTATTACCCTCGAAAACTAAAACTTTTGAAATAGGAAAAGAGCCTTTAATCACATTCATTACCATTTGCAATCATAAAAGAGTCTAATATCTTCATTTTTTCAACATACGTAGCTATTACCCTCGAAAACTAAAACTTTTGACATAAGAAAAGAGTCTTTCAGCACATTCTTTACCATGTGCAATCATAAAATAGTCTAATATCTTCATTTTTTCAACATACGTAGCTATTACCCTCAAAAACTAAAACTTTTGACATAGGAAAAGAGCCTTTAATCACATTCTTTACCATGTGCAATCATAAAATAGTCTAATATCTTCATTTTTTCCAAAGATAAAGCTATTACCCTCGAAAACTAAAACTTTTGAAATAGGAAAAGAGCCTTTAATCACATTCTTTACCATGAGCAATCATAAAATAGTCTAATATCTTCATTTTTTCAACATACGTAGCTATGACCCTCAAAAAATAAAACTTTTGACATAAGAAAAGAGCCTTTAATCACATTCTTTACCATTTGCAATCATAAAATTGTCTAATATCTTCATTTTTTCAACATACGTAGCTATTACCCTCGAAAACTAAAACTTTTGAAATAGGAAAAGAGCCCTTAATCACATTCTTTACCATGTGCAATCATAAAATAGTCTAATATCTTCATTTTTTCAACATACGTAGCTGTTACCCTCGAAAACTAAAACTTTTGAAATAGGAAAAGAGCCTTTAATCACATTCTTTACCATGTGCAATCATAAAATTGTCTAATATCTTCATTTTTTCAACATACGTAGCTATTACCTCGAAAACTAAAACTTTTGACATAGGAAAAGAGCCTTTAATCACATTCTTTACCATGTGCAATCATAAAATAGTCTAATATCTTCATTTTTTCGACATACGTAGCTATTACCCTCGAAAACTAAAACTTTTGAAATAGGAAAAGAGCCTTTAATCACATTCTTTACCATTTTCAATCATAAAATAGTCTAATATCTTCATTTTTTTCAACATACGTAGCTATTACCCTCGAAAACTAAAACTTTTGAAATAGGAAAAGAGCCTTTAATCACATTCTTTACCATGTGCAATCATAAAATTGTCTAATATCTTCATTTTTTCAACATACGTAGCTATTACCCTCGAAAACTAAAACTTTTGACATAGAAAAAGAGCCTTTAATCACAATCTTTACCATGTGCAATCATAAAATAGTCTAATATCTTCATTTTTTCCACAGACAAAGCTATTACCCTCGAAAACTAAAACTTTTGAAATAGGAAAAGAGCCTTTAATCACATTCTTTACCATTTGCAATCATAAAATAGACTAATATCTTCATTTTTTCAACATACGTAGCTATTACCCTCGAAAACTAAAACTTTTGACATAGGAAAAGAGCCTTTAATCACATTCTTTACCATTTGCAATCATAAAATAGTCTAATATCTTCATTTTTTCAACATACGTAGCTATTACCCTCGAAAACTAAAGCTTTTGACATAGGAAAAGAGCCTTTACTCACATTCTTTACCATTTGCAATCATAAAATAGTCTAATATCTTCATTTTTTCAACATACGTAGCTATTACCCTCGAAACCTAAAACTTTTGAAATAGGAAAAGAGCCTTTAATCACATTCTTTACCATGAGCAATCATAAAATAGTCTAATATCTTCATTTTTTCAACATACGTAGCTATGACCCTCAAAAAATAAAACTTTTGACATAAGAAAAGAGCCTTTAATCACATTCTTTACCATTTGCAATCATAAAATTGTCTAATATCTTCATTTTTTCAACATACGTAGCTATTACCCTCGAAAACTAAAACTTTTGAAATAGGAAAAGAGCCCTTAATCACATTCTTTACCATGTGCAATCATAAAATAGTCTAATATCTTCATTTTTTCAACATAAGTAGCTGTTACCCTCGAAAACTAAAACTTTTGAAATAGGAAAAGAGCCTTTAATCACATTCTTTACCATGTGCAATCATAAAATAGTCTAATATCTTCATTTTTTCGACAGACCTAGCTATTACCCTCGAAAACTAAAACTTTTGAAATAGGAAAAGAGCCTTTAATCACATTCTTTACCATTTTCAATCATAAAATAGTCTAATATCTTCATTTTTTTTCAACATACGTAGCTATTACCCTCGAAAACTAAAACTTTTGAAATAGGAAAAGAGCCTTTAATCACATTATTTACCATGTGCAATCATAAAATTGTCTAATATCTTCATTTTTTCCACAAACAAAGCTATTACCCTCGAAAACTAAAACTTTTGAAATAGGAAAAGAGCCTTTAATCACATTCTTTACCATGTGCAATCATAAAATTGTCTAATATCTTCATTTTTTCCACAGACAAAGCTCTTACCCTCGAAAACTAAAACTTTTGAAATAGGAAAAGAGCCTTTAATCACATTCTTTACCATTTGCAATCATAAAATTGTCTAATATCTTCATTTTTTCAACATACGTAGCTATTACCCTCGAAAACTAAAACTTTTGAAATAGGAAAAGAGCCTTTAATCACATTCCTTACCATTTGCAATCATAAAATAGTCTAATATCTTCATTTTTTCAACATACGTAGCTATTACCCTCGAAAACGAAAACTTTTGAAATAGGAAAAGAGCCTTTAAGCACATTCTTTACCATTTGCAATCATAAAATAGTCTAATATCTTCATTTTTTCAACATACGTAGCTATTACCCTCGAAAACTAAAACTTTTGAAATAGGAAAAGAGCCTTTAATCACATTCTTTACCATTTGCAATCATAAAATAGTCTAATATCTTCATTTTATCAACATATGTAGCTAATACCCTCGAAAACTAAAACTTTTGAAATAGGAAAAGAGCCTTTAATCACATTCTTTACCATGTGCAATCATAAAATTGTCTAATATCTTCATTTTTTTCCACAGACAAAGCTCTTACCCTCGAAAACTAAAACTTTTGAAATAGGAAAAGAGCCTTTAATCACATTCTTTACCATTTGCAATCATAAAATTGTCTAATATCTTCATTTTTTCAACATACGTAGCTATTACCCTCAAAAACTAAAACTTTTGAAATAGGAAAAGAGCCTTTAATCACATTCCTTACCATTTGCAATCATAAAATAGTCTAATATCTTCATTTTTTCAACATACGTAGCTATTACCCTCGAAAACGAAAACTTTTGAAATAGGAAAAGAGCCTTTAAGCACATTCTTTACCATTTGCAATCATAAAATAGTCTAATATCTTCATTTTTTCAACATACGTAGCTATTACCCTCGAAAACTAAAACTTTTGAAATAGGAAAAGAGCCTTTAATCACATTCTTTACCATGTGCAATCATAAAATTGTCTAATATCTTCATTTTTTCCACAGACAAAGCTCTTACCCTCGAAAACTAAAACTTTTGAAATAGGAAAAGAGCCTTTAATCACATTCTTTACCATTTGCAATCATAAAATCGTCTAATATCTTCATTTTATCAACATATGTAGCTATTACCCTCGAAAACTAAAACTTTTGAAATAGGAAAAGAGCCTTTAATCACATTCTTTACCATGTGCAATCATAAAATTGTCTAATATCTTCATTTTTTCAACATACGTAACTATTACCCTCGAAAACTAAAACTTTTGACATAGGAAAAGAGCCTTTAATCACAATCTTTACCATGTGCAATCATAAAATAGTCTAATATCTTCATTTTTTCCACAGACAAAGCTATTACCCTCGAAAACTAAAACTTTTGAAATAGGAAAAGAGCCTTTAATCACATTCTTTACCATTTGCAATCATAAAATAGACTAATATCTTCATTTTTTCAACATACGTAGCTATTACCCTCGAAAACTAAAACTTTTGAAATAGGAAAAGAGCCTTTAATCACATTCTTTACCATTTACAATCATAAAATAGTCCAATATCTTCTTTTTTTCAACATACGTAGCTATTACCCTCGAAAACTAAAACTTTTGACATAGGAAAAGAGCCTTTAATCACATTCTTTACCATTTGCAATCATAAAATAGTCTAATATCTTCATTTTTTCAACATACTTAGCTATTACCCTCGAAACCTAAAACTTTTGAAATAGGAAAAGAGCCTTTAATCACATTCTTTACCATGTGCAATCATAAAATAGTCTAATATCTTCATTTTTTCAACATACGTAGCTATTACCCTCGAAAACTAAAACTTTTGAAATAGGAAAAGAGCCTTTAATCACATTCTTTACCATGTGCAATCATAAAATTGTCTAATATCTTCATTTTTCAACATACGTAGCTATTACCCTCGAAAACTAAAACTTTTGAAATAGGAAAAGAGCCTTTAATCACATTCTTTACCATGTGCAATCATAAAATTGTCTAATATCTTCATTTTTTCAACATACGTAGCTATTACCCTCGAAAACTAAAACTTTTGACATAGGAAAAGAGCCTTTAATCACATTCTTTACCATGTGCAATCATAAAATAGTCTAATATCTTCATTTTTTCCACAGACAAAGCTATTACCCTCGAAAACTAAAACTTTTGAAATAGGACAAGAGCCTTTAATCACATTCTTTACCATTTGTAATCATAAAATAGACTAATATCTTCATTTTTTCAACATACGTAGCTATTACCCTCGAAAATTAAAACTTTTGACATAGGAAAAGAGCCTTTAATCACATTCTTTACCATGTGCAATCATAAAATAGTCTAATATCTTCATTTTTTCAACATACGTAGCTATTACCCTCGAAAACTAAAACTTTTGAAATAGAAAAAGAGCCTTTAATACTATTCTTTACCATGTGCAATCATAAAATTGTCTAATATCTTCATTTTTTCAACATACGTAGCTATTACCCTCGAAAATTAAAGAGCCTTTAATCACATTCTTTACCATTTGCAATCATAAAATAGTCTAATATCTTCATTTTTTCAACATACGTGGCTCTTAATCCCGAAAACTAAAACTTTTGACATAGGAAAAGAGCCTTTAATCACATTCTCTACCATGTGCAATCATAAAATTGTCTAATATCTTCATTTTTTCAACATACGTAACTATTACCCTCGAAAACTAAAACTTTTGACATAGGAAAAGAGCCTTTAATCACAATCTTTACCATTTGCAATCATAAAATAGTCTAATATCTTCATTTTTTCAACATACGTAGCTATTACCCTCGAAACCTAAAACTTTTGAAATAGGAAAAGAGCCTTTAATCACATTCTTTACCATGTGCAATCATAAAATAGTCTAATATTTTCATTTTTTCAACATACGTAGCTATTACCCTCGAAAACTAAAACTTTTGAAATAGGAAAAGAGCCTTTAATCACATTCTTTACCATGTGCAATCATAAAATTGTCTAATATCTTCATTTTTCAACATACGTAGCTATTACCCTCGAAAACTAAAACTTTTGAAATAGGAAAAGAGCCTTTAATCACATTCTTTACCATGTGCAATCATAAAATTGTCTAATATCTTCATTTTTTCAACATACGTAGCTATTACCCTCGAAAACTAAAACTTTTGACATAGGAAAAGAGCCTTTAATCACATTCTTTACCATGTGCAATCATAAAATAGTCTAATATCTTCATTTTTTCCACAGACAAAGCTATTACCCTCGAAAACTAAAACTTTTGAAATAGGACAAGAGCCTTTAATCACATTCTTTACCATTTGTAATCATAAAATAGACTAATATCTTCATTTTTTCAACATACGTAGCTATTACCCTCGAAAATTAAAACTTTTGACATAGGAAAAGAGCCTTTAATCACATTCTTTACCATGTGCAATCATAAAATAGTCTAATATCTTCATTTTTCAACATACGTAGCTATTACCCTCGAAAACTAAAACTTTTGAAATAGAAAAAGAGCCTTTAATACTATTCTTTACCATGTGCAATCATAAAATTGTCTAATATCTTCATTTTTTCAACATACGTAGCTATTACCCTCGAAAATTAAAGAGCCTTTAATCACATTCTTTACCATTTGCAATCATAAAATAGTCTAATATCTTCATTTTTTCAACATACGTAGCTCTTAATCCCGAAAACTAAAACTTTTGACATAGGAAAAGAGCCTTTAATCACATTCTCTACCATGTGCAATCATAAAATTGTCTAATATCTTCATTTTTTCCACAGACAAAGCAATTACCGTCGAAAATTAAAACTTTTGAAATAGGAAAAGAGCCTTTAATCACATTCTTTACCATTTGCAATCATAAAATAGTCTAATATCTTCATTTTTTCAACATACGTAGCTATTACCCTCGGAAACTAAAACTTTTGAAATAGGAAAAGAGCCTTTAATCACATTCTTTACCATTTGCAATCATAAAATAGTCTAATATCTTCATTTTTTCAACAACCGTAGCTATTACCCTCGAAAACTAAAACTTTTGAAATAGCAAAAGAGCCTTTAATCACATTCTTTACCATGTGCAATCATAAAATAGTCTAATATCTTCATTTTTTCAACATACGTAACTATTACCCTCGAAAACTAAAACTTTTGAAATAGGAAAAGAGCCTTTAATCACATTCTTTACCATTTGCAATCCTAAAATAGTCTAATATCTTCATTTTTTCAACATAAGTAGCTATTACCCTCGAAAACTAAAACTTTTGACATAGGAAAAGAGCCTTTAATCACATTCTTTACCATTTGCAATCATAAAATTGTCTAATATTTTCATTTTTTCAACATACGTAGCTATTACCCTCAAAAACTAAAACTTTTGAAATAGGAAAAGAGCCTTTAATCACATTCTTTACCATTTGCAATCATAAAATAGTCTAATATCTTCATTTTTTCAACAAACGTAACTATTACCATCGAAAACTAAAACTTTTGACATAGGAAAAGAGCCTTTAATCACATTCTTTACCATTTGCAATCATAAAATAGTCTCAATATCTTCATTTTTTCAACATACGTAGCTATTACCCTCGAAAACTAAAACTTTTGAAATAGGAAAAGAGCCTTTAATCACATTCTTTATCATTTGCAATCATAAAATAGTCTAATATCTTCATTTTTTCAACATACGTAGCTATTACCCTCGAAAACTAAAACTTTTGAAATAGGAAAAGAGCCTTTAATCACATTCTTTACCATGTGCAATCATAAAATTGTCTAATATCTTAATTTTTTCCACAGACAAAGCTCTTACCCTTGAAAACTAAAACTTTTGAAATAGGAAAAGAGCCTTTAATCACATTCTTTACCATTTGCAATCATAAAATAGTCTAATATCTTCATTTTTTCAACATACGTAGCTATTACCCTCGAAAACTAAAACTTTTGACATAGGAAAAGAGCCTTTAATCACATTCTTTACCATTTGCAATCATAAAATTGTCTAATATCTTCATTTTTTCAACATACGTAGCTATTACCCTAGAAAACTAAAACTTTTGACATAGGAAAAGAGCCTTTAATCACATTCTTTACCATTTGCAATCATAAAATAGTCTAATATCTTCATTTTTTCAACATACGTAGCTATTACCCTCGAAAACTAAAGCTTTTGCCATAGGAAAAGAGCCGTTAGTCACATTCTTTACCATGTGCAATCATAAAATTGTCTAATATCTTCATTTTTTCCACAAACAAAGCTATTACCCTCGAAAACTAAACTTTTGAAATAGGAAAAGAGCCTTTAATCACATTCTTTACCATTTGCAATCATAAAATAGTCTAATATCTTCATTTTTTCAACAAACGTAGCTATTACCCTCAAAAACTAAAACTTTTGAAATAGCAAAAGAGCCTTTAATCACATTCTTTACCATGTGCAATCATAAAATAGTCTAATATCTTCATTTTTTCAACATACGTAACTGTTACCCTCGAAAACTAAAACTTTTGAAATAGGAAAAGAGCCTTTAATCACATTCTTTACCATTTGCAATCCTAAAATAGTCTAATATCTTCATTTTTTCAACATAAGTAGCTATTACCCTCGAAAACTAAAACTTTTGACATAGGAAAAGAGCCTTTAATCACATTCTTTACCATTTGCAATCATAAAATTGTCTAATATTTTCATTTTTTCAACATACGTAGCTATTACCCTCGAAAACTAAAACTTTTGAAATAGGAAAAGAGCCTTTAATCACATTCTTTACCATTTGCAATCATAAAATAGTCTAATATCTTCATTTTTTCAACAAACGTAACTATTACCATCGAAAACTAAAACTTTTGACATAGGAAAAGAGCCTTTAATCACATTCTTTACCATTTGCAATCATAAAATAGTCTAAATATCTTCATTTTTTCAACATACGTAGCTATTACCCTCGAAAACTAAAACTTTTGAAATAGGAAAAGAGCCTTTAATCACATTCTTTATCATTTGCAATCATAAAATAGTCTAATATCTTCATTTTTTCAACATACGTAGCTATTACCCTCGAAAACTAAAACTTTTGAAATAGGAAAAGAGCCTTTAATCACATTCTTTACCATGTGCAATCATAAAATTGTCTAATATCTTAATTTTTTCCACAGACAAAGCTCTTACCCTTGAAAACTAAAACTTTTGAAATAGGAAAAGAGCCTTTAATCACATTCTTTACCATTTGCAATCATAAAATAGTCTAATATCTTCATTTTTTCAACATACGTAGCTATTACCCTCGAAAACTAAAACTTTTGACATAGGAAAAGAGCCTTTAATCACATTCTTTACCATTTGCAATCATAAAATTGTCTAATATCTTCATTTTTTCAACATACGTAGCTATTACCCTCGAAAACTAAAACTTTTGACATAGGAAAAGAGCCTTTAATCACATTCTTTACCATTTGCAATCATAAAATAGTCTAATATCTTCATTTTTTCAACATACGTAGCTATTACCCTCGAAAACTAAAGCTTTTGACATAGGAAAAGAGCCGTTAGTCACATTCTTTACCATGTGCAATCATAAAATTGTCTAATATCTTCATTTTTTCCACAAACAAAGCTATTACCCTCGAAAACTAAAACTTTTGAAATAGGAAAAGAGCCTTTAATCACATTCTTTACCATTTGCAATCATAAAATAGTCTAATATCTTCATTTTTTCAACATATGTAGCTATTACCCTCGAAAACTAAAACTTTTGAAATAGGAAAAGAGCCTTTAATCACATTCTTTACCATGTGCAATCATAAAATTGTCTAATATCTTCATTTTTTTCCACAGACAAAGATCTTACCCTCGAAAACTAAAACTTTTGAAATAGGAAAAGAGCCTTTAATCACATTCTTTACCATTTGCAATCATAAAATTGTCTAATATCTTCATTTTTTCAACATACGTAGCTATTACCCTCGAAAACTAAAACTTTTGAAATAGGAAAAGAGCCTTTAATCACATTCCTTACCATTTGCAATCATAAAATAGTCTAATATCTTCATTTTTTAACATACGTAGCTATTACCCTCGAAAACGAAAACTTTTGAAATAGGAAAAGAGCCTTTAATCACATTCTTTACCATTTGCAATCATAAAATAGTCTAATATCTTCATTTTTTCAACATACGTAGCTATTACCCTCGAAAACTAAACTTTTGAAATAGGAAAAGAGCCTTTAATCACATTCTTTACCATTTGCAATCATAAAATAGTCTAATATCTTCATTTTTTCAATATACGTAGCTATTACCCTCGAAAACTAAAACTTTTGAAATAGGAAAAGAGCCTTTAATCACATTCTTTACCATGTGCAATCATAAAATTGTCTAATATCTTCATTTTTTCCACAGACAAAGCTCTTACCCTCGAAAACTAAAACTTTTGAAATAGGAAAAGAGCCTTTAATCACATTCTTTACCATTTGCAATCATAAAATAGTCTAATATCTTCATTTTTTCATCACAAGTAGCTATTACCCTCGAAAACTAAAACTTTTGACATAGGAAAAGAGCCTTTAATCACATTCTTTACCATGTGCAATCATAAAATTGTCTAATATCTTCATTTTTTCCACAGACAAAGCTATTACCCTCGAAAACTAAAACTTTTGAAATAGGAAAAGAGCCTTTAATCACATTCTTTACCATGTGCAATCATAAAATTGTCTAATATCTTCATTTTTTCAACATACGTAGCTATTACCCTCGAAAACTAAAACTTTTGACATAGGAAAAGAGCCTTTAATCACATTCTTTACCATTTGCTATCATAAAATAGTCTAATATGTTCATTTTTTCAGCATACGTAGCTATTACCCTCGAAAACTAAAACTTTTGAAATAGGAAAAGAGCCTTTAATCACATTCTTTACCATTTGCAATCATAAAATAGTCTAATATCTTCATTTTTTCAACATACGTAGCTATTACCCTCGAAAAATAAAACTTTTGACATAGGAAAAGAGCCTTTAATCACATTCTTTACCATGTGCAATCATAAAATTGTCTAATATCTTCATTTTTTCAACATACGTAGCTATTACACTCGAAAACTAAAACTTTTGACATAGGAAAAGAGCCTTTAATCACATTCTTTACCATTTGCAATCATAAAATAGTCTAATATCTTCATTTTTTCAACATACGTAGCTATTACCCTCGAAACTAAAACTTTTGAAATAGGAAAAGAGCCTTTAATCACATTCTTTACCATTTGCAATCATAAAAGAGTCTAATATCTTCATTTTTTCAACATACGTAGCTATTACCCTCGAAAACTAAAACTTTTGAAATATGAAAAGAGCCTTTAATCACATTCATTACCATTTGCAATCATAAAAGAGTCTAATATCTTCATTTTTTCAACATACGTAGCTATTACCCTCGAAAACTAAAACTTTTGACATAAGAAAAGAGCCTTTCAGCACATTCTTTACCATGTGCAATCATAAAATAGTCTAATATCTTCATTTTTTCAACATACGTAGCTATTACCCTCAAAAACTAAAACTTTTGACATAGGAAAAGAGCCTTTAATCACATTCTTTACCATGTGCAATCATAAAATAGTCTAATATCTTCATTTTTTCCAAAGACAAAGCTATTACCCTCGAAAACTAAAACTTTTGAAATAGGAAAAGAGCCTTTAATCACATTCTTTACCATTTGCAATCATAAAATAGTCTAATATCTTCATTTTTTCAACATACGTAGCTATTACCCTCGAAAACTAAAACTTTTGACATATGAAAAGAGCCTTTAATCACATTCTTTACCATTTGCAATCATAAAATAGTCTAATATCTTCATTTTTTCAACATACGTAGCTATTACCCTCGAAAACTAAAACTTTTGAAATAGGAAAAGAGCCTTTAATCACATTCTTTACCATGAGCAATCATAAAATAGTCTTATATCTTCATTTTTTCAACATACGTAGCTATGACCCTCAAAAAATAAAACTTTTGACATAAGAAAAGAGCCTTTAATCACATTCTTTACCATTTGCAATCATAAAATAGTCTAATATCTTCATTTTTTCAACATACGTAGCTATTACCCTCGAAAACTAAAACTTTTGAAATAGGAAAAGAGCCCTTAATCACATTCTTTACCATGTGCAATCATAAAATAGTCTAATATCTTCATTTTTTCAACATACGTAGCTATTACCCTCGAAAACTAAAACTTTTGAAATAGGAAAAGAGCCTTTAATCACATTCTTTACCATGTGCAATCATAAAATAGTCTAATATCTTCATTTTTTCGACATACGTAGCTATTACCCTCGAAAACTAAAACTTTTGAAATAGGAAAAGTGCCTTTAATCACATTCTTTACCATTTTCAATCATAAAATAGTCTAATATCTTCATTTTTTTCAACATACGTAGCTATTACCCTCGAAAACTAAAACTTTTGACATAGGAAAAGAGCCTTTAATCACAATCTTTACCATGTGCAATCATAAATAGTCTAATATCTTAATTTTTTCCACAGACAAAGCTATTACCCTCGAAAACTAAAACTTTTGAAATAGGAAAAGAGCCTTTAATCACATTCTTTACCATTTGCAATCATAAAATAGACTAATATCTTCATTTTTTCAACATACGTAGCTATTACCCTCGAAAACTAAAACTTTTGAAATAGGAAAAGAGCCTTTAATCACATTCTTTACCATTTACAATCTTAAAATCGTCCAATATCTTCTTTTTTTCAACATACGTAGCTATTACCCTCGAAAACTAAAACTTTTGACATAGGAAAAGAGCCTTTAATCACATTCTTTACCATTTGCAATCATAAAATAGTCTAATATCTTCATTTTTTCAACATACGTAGCTATTACCCTCGAAAACTAAAGCTTTTGACATAGGAAAAGAGCCTTTACTCACATTCTTTACCATTTGCAATCATAAAATAGTCTAATATCTTCATTTTTTTCAACATACGTAGCTATTACCCTCGAAACCTATAACTTTTGAAATAGGAAAAGAGCCTTTAATCACATTCTTTACCATGTGCAATCATAAAATAGTCTAATATCTTCATTTTTTCAACATACGTAGCTATTACCCTCGAAAACTAAAACTTTTGAAATAGGAAAAGAGCCTTTAATCACATTCTTTACCATGTGCAATCATAAAATTGTCTAATATCTTCATTTTTCAACATACGTAGCTATTACCCTCGAAAACTAAAACTTTTGAAATAGGAAAAGAGCCTTTAATCACATTCTTTACCATTTGCAATCATAAAATAGTCTAGTATCTTCATTTTTTCAACATACGTAGCTATTACCCTCGAAAACTAAAACTTTTGACATATGAAAAGAGCCTTTAATCACATTCTTTACCATTTGCAATCATAAAATAGTCTAATATCTTCATTTTTTCAACATACGTAGCTATTACCCTCGAAAACTAAAACTTTTGAAATAGGAAAAGAGCCTTTAATCACATTCTTTACCATGAGCAATCATAAAATAGTCTTATAT
>NW_027063908.1:0-29620 GCF_032884065.1 Artemia franciscana
GAAAAAATGAAGATATTAGACTATTTTATAATTGCAAATGGTAACGAATGTGATTAAAGGCTCTTTTCCTATGTCAAAAGTTTTAGTTTTCGAGGGTAATAGCTACGTATGTCGGAAAAATGAAGATATTAGACTATTTTATGATTGCACATGGTAAAGAAAGTGCTTAAAGGCTCTTTTCCTATTTCAAAAGTTTTAGTTTTCGAGGGTAATAGCTACGTATGTTGAAAAAATGAAGATATTAGACTATTTATGATTGCAAAAGGTAAAGAATGTGATTAAAGGCTCTTTTCCTATGTCAAAAGTTTTAGTTTTCGAGGGTAATAGCTACGTATGTTGAAAAAATGAAGATATTAGACTATTTATGTTTGCAAATGGTAAAGAATGTGATTAAAGGCTCTTTTCCTATGTCAAAAGTTTTAGTTTTCGAGGGTAATAGCTACGTATGTTGGAAAAATGAAGATATTAGACTATTTTATGATTGCACATGGTAAAGAATGTGATTAAAGGCTCTTTTTCTATGGCAAAAGTTTTAGTTTTCGAGGGTAATAGCTACGTATGTTGAAAAAATGAAGATATTAGACTATTTTATGATTGCAATGGTAAAGAATGTGATTAAAGGCTCTTTTCCTATGTCAAAAGCTTTAGTTTTCGAGGGTAATAGCTACGTATGTTGAAAAAATGAAGATATTAGACTATTTATAATTGCAAATGGTAACGAATGTGATTAAAGGCTCTTTTCCTATGTCAAAAGTTTTAGTTTTCGAGGGTAATAGCTACGTAAGTTGGAAAAATGAAGATATTAGACTATTTTATGATTGCACATGGTAAAGAAAGTGCTTAAAGGCTCTTTTCCTATTTCAAAAGTTTTAGTTTTCGAGGGTAATAGCTACGTATGTTGAAAAAATGAAGATATTAGACTATTTTATGATTGCAAATGGTAAAGAATGTGATTAAAGGCTCTTTTCCTATGTCAAAAGTTTTAGTTTTCGAGGGTAATAGCTACGTATGTTGGAAAAATGAAGATATTAGACTATTTTATGATTGCACATGGTAAAGAAAGTGCTTAAAGGCTCTTTTCCTATTTCAAAAGTTTTAGTTTTCGAGGGTAATAGCTATTTATGTTTAAAAAATGAAGATATTCGACTATTTTATGATTGCAAATGGTAAAGAATGTGATTAAAGGCTCTTTTCCTATTTCAAAAGTTTTAGTTTTCGAGGGTAATAGCTACGTATGTTGGAAAAATGAAGATATTAGACTATTTTATGATTGCACATGTAAAGAATGTGATTAAAGGCTCTTTTCCTATGTCAAAAGTTTTAGTTTTCGAGGGTAATAGCTACGTAGGTTGAAAAAATGAAGATATTAGAATATTTTATAATTGCACATGGTAAAGAATGTGATGAAAGGCTCTTTTCCTATGTCAAAAGTTTTAGTTTTCGAGGGTAATAGCTACATATGTTGGAAAAATGAAGATATCAGACTATTTTATGATTGCACATGGTAAAGAAAGTGCTTAAAGGCTCTTTTCCTACTTCAAAAGTTTTAGTTTTCGAGGGTAATAGCTACGTATGTTGAAAAAATGAAGATATTAGACTATTTTATGATTGCAAATGGTAAAGAATGTGATTAAAGGCTCTTTTCCTATGTCAAAAGTTTTAGTTTTCGAGGGTAATAGCTACGTATGTTGGAAAAAATGAAGATATTAGACTATTTTATGATTGCAAATGGTAAAGAAAGTGCTTAAAGGCTCTTTTCCTATTTCAAAAGTTTTAGTTTTCGAGGGTAATAGCTATGTATGTTTAAAAAATGAAGATATTCGACTATTTTATGATTGCAAATGGTAAAGAATGTGATGAAAGGCTCTTTTCCTATGTCAAAAGTTTTAGTTTTCGAGGGTAATAGCTACATATGTTGGAAAAATGAAGATATTAGACTATTTTATAATTGCACATGGTAAAGAAAGTGCTTAAAGGCTCTTTTCCTATTTCAAAAGTTTTAGTTTTCGAGGGTAATAGCTACGTATGTTGAAAAAATGAAGATATTAGACTATTTTATGATTGCAAATGGTAAAGAATGTGATTAAAGGCTCTTTTCCTATGTCAAAAGTTTTAGTTTTCGAGGGTAATAGCTACGTATGTTGGAAAAATGAAGATATTAGACTATTTTATGATTGCACATGGTAAAGAAAGTGCTTAAAGGCTCTTTTCCTATTTCAAAAGTTTTAGTTTTCGAGGGTAATAGCTATGTATGTTTAAAAAATGAAGATATTCGACTATTTTATGATTGCAAATGGTAAAGAATTTGATTAAAGGCTCTTTTCCTATTTCAAAAGTTTTAGTTTTCGAGGGTAATAGCTACGTATGTTGGAAAAATGAAGATATTAGACTATTTTATGATTGCACATGGTAAAGAATGTGATTAAAGGCTCTTTTCCTATGTCAAAAGTTTTAGTTTTCGAGGGTAATAGCTACGTAGGTTGAAAAAATGAAGATATTAGAATATTTTATAATTGCACATGGTAAAGAATGTGATGAAAGGCTCTTTTCCTATGTCAAAAGTTTTAGTTTTCGAGGATAATAGCTACATATGTTGGAAAAATGAAGATATTAGACTATTTTATGATTGCACATGGTAAAGAATGTGATTAAAGGCTCTTTTCCTATTTCAAAAGTTTTAGTTTTCGAGGGTAATAGCTACGTATGTTGAAAAAATGAGATATTAGACTATTTTATGATTGCACATGGTAAAGAAAGTGCTTAAAGGCTCTTTTCCTATTTCAAAAGTTTTAGTGTTCGAGGGTAATAGCTACGTATGTTGAAAAAATGAAGATATTAGACTATTTTATAATTGCAAATGGTAACGAATGTGATTAAAGGCTCTTTTCCAATGTCAAAAAATTTAGTTTTCGAGGGTAATAGCTACGTATGTTGAAAAAATGAAGATATTAGACTATTTTATATTGCAAATGGTAACGAATGTGATTAAAGGCTCTTTTCCTATGTCAAAAGTTTTAGTTTTCGAGGGTAATAGCTACGTATGTCGGAAAAATGAAGATATTAGACTATTTTATGATTGCACATGGTAAAGAAAGTGCTTAAAGGCTCTTTTCCTATTTCAAAAGTTTTAGTTTTCGAGGGTAATAGCTACGTATGTTGAAAAAATGAAGATATTAGACTATTTTATGATTGCAAATGGTAAAGAATGTGATTAAAGGCTCTTTTCCTATGTCAAAAGTTTTAGTTTTCGAGGGTAATAGCTACGTATGTTGAAAAAATGAAGATATTAGACTATTTTATGTTTGCAAATGGTAAAGAATGTGATTAAAGGCTCTTTTCCTATGTCAAAAGTTTTAGTTTTCGAGGGTAATAGCTACGTATGTTGGAAAAATGAAGATATTAGACTATTTTATGATTGCACATGGTAAAGAATGTGATTAAAGGCTCTTTTTCTATGGCAAAAGCTTTAGTTTTCGAGGGTAATAGCTACGTATGTGAAAAAATGAAGATATTAGACTATTTTATGATTGCAATGGTAAAGAATGTGATTAAAGGCTCTTTTCCTATGTCAAAAGTTTTAGTTTTCGAGGGTAATAGCTACGTATGTTGAAAAAATGAAGATATTAGACTATTTTATAATTGCAAATGGTAACGAATGTGATTAAAGGCTCTTTTCCTATGTCAAAAGTTTTAGTTTTCGAGGGTAATAGCTACGTAAGTTGGAAAAATGAAGATATTAGACTATTTTATGATTGCACATGGTAAAGAAAGTGCTTAAAGGCTCTTTTCCTATTTCAAAAGTTTTAGTTTTCGAAGGTAATAGCTACGTATGTTGAAAAAATGAAGATATTAGACTATTTTATGATTGCAAATGGTAAAGAATATGATTAAAGGCTCTTTTCCTATTTCAAAAGTTTTCGTTTTCGAGGTTAATAGCTACGTATGTTGGAAAAATGAAGATATTAGACTATTTTATGATTGCACATGGTAAAGAATGTGATTAAAGGCTCTTTTCCTATGTCAAAAGTTTTAGTTTTCGAGGGTAATAGCTACGTAGGTTGTAAAAATGAAGATATTAGACCATTTTATAATTGCACATGGTAAAGAATGTGATGAAAGGCTCTTTTCCTATTTCAAAAGTTTTAGTTTTCGAGGGTAATAGCTATGTATGTTTAAAAAATGAAGATATTCGACTATTTTATGATTGCAAATGGTAAAGAATTTGATTAAAGGCTCTTTTCCTATTTCAAAAGTTTTAGTTTTCGAGGGTAATAGCTACGTATGTTGGAAAAATGAAGATATTAGACTATTTTATGATTGCACATGGTAAAGAATGTGATTAAAGGCTCTTTTCCTATGTCAAAAGTTTTAGTTTTCGAGGGTAATAGCTACGTAGGTTGAAAAAATGAAGATATTAGAATATTTTATAATTGCACATGGTAAAGAATGTGATGAAAGGCTCTTTTCCTATGTCAAAAGTTTTAGTTTTCGAGGATAATAGCTACATATGTTGGAAAAATGAAGATATTAGACTATTTTATGATTGCACATGGTAAAGAATGTGATTTAAAGGCTCTTTTCCTATTTCAAAAGTTTTAGTTTTCGAGGGTAATAGCTACGTATGTTGAAAAAAATGAAGATATTAGACTATTTATGATTGCACATGGTAAAGAAAGTGCTTAAAGGCTCTTTTCCTATTTCAAAAGTTTTAGTGTTCGAGGGTAATAGCTACGTATGTTGAAAAAATGAAGATATTAGACTATTTTATAATTGCAAATGGTAACGAATGTGATTAAAGGCTCTTTTCCAATGTCAAAAAATTTAGTTTTCGAGGGTAATAGCTACGTATGTTGAAAAAATGAAGATATTAGACTATTTTATAATTGCAAATGGTAACGAATGTGATTAAAGGCTCTTTTCCTATGTCAAAAGTTTTAGTTTTCGAGGGTAATAGCTACGTATGTCGGAAAAATGAAGATATTAGACTATTTTATGATTGCACATGGTAAAGAAAGTGCTTAAAGGCTCTTTTCCTATTTCAAAAGTTTTAGTTTTCGAGGGTAATAGCTACGTATGTTGAAAAAATGAAGATATTAGACTATTTTATGATTGCAAATGGTAAAGAATGTGATTAAAGGCTCTTTTCCTATGTCAAAAGTTTTAGTTTTCGAGGGTAATAGCTACGTATGTTGAAAAAATGAAGATATTAGACTATTTTATGTTTGCAAATGGTAAAGAATGTGATTAAAGGCTCTTTTCCTATGTCAAAAGTTTTAGTTTTCGAGGGTAATAGCTACGTATGTTGGAAAAATGAAGATATTAGACTATTTTATGATTGCACATGGTAAAGAATGTGATTAAAGGCTCTTTTTCTATGGCAAAAGTTTTAGTTTTCGAGGGTAATAGCTACGTATGTTGAAAAAATGAAGATATTAGACTATTTTATGATTGCAATGGTAAAGAATGTGATTAAAGGCTCTTTTCCTATGTCAAAAGTTTTAGTTTTCGAGGGTAATAGCTACGTATGTTGAAAAAATGAAGATATTAGACTATTTATAATTGCAAATGGTAACGAATGTGATTAAAGGCTCTTTTCCCATGTCAAAAGTTTTAGTTTTCGAGGGTAATAGCTACGTAAGTTGGAAAAATGAAGATATTAGACTATTTTATGATTGCACATGGTAAAGAAAGTGCTTAAAGGCTCTTTTCCTATTTCAAAAGTTTTAGTTTTCGAGGGTAATAGCTACGTATGTTGAAAAAATGAAGATATTAGACTATTTTATGATTGCAAATGGTAAAGAATTTGATTAAAGGCTCTTTTCCTATTTCAAAAGTTTTAGTTTTCGAGGGTAATAGCTACGTATGTTGGAAAAATGAAGATATTAGACTATTTTATGATTGCACATGGTAAAGAATGTGATTAAAGGCTCTTTTCCTATGTCAAAAGTTTTAGTTTTCGAGGGTAATAGCTACGTAGGTTGAAAAAATGAAGATATTAGAATATTTTATAATTGCACATGGTAAAGAATGTGATGAAAGGCTCTTTTCCTATGTCAAAAGTTTTAGTTTTCGAGGATAATAGCTACATATGTTGGAAAAATGAAGATATTAGACTATTTATGATTGCACATGGTAAAGAATGTGATTAAAGGCTCTTTTCCTATTTCAAAAGTTTTAGTTTTCGAGGGTAATAGCTACGTATGTTGAAAAAATGAAGATATTAGACTATTTTATGATTGCACATGGTAAAGAAAGTGCTTAAAGGCTCTTTTCCTATTTCAAAAGTTTTAGTGTTCGAGGGTAATAGCTACGTATGTTGAAAAAATGAAGATATTAGACTATTTTATAATTGCAAATGGTAACGAATGTGATTAAAGGCTCTTTTCCAATGTCAAAAAATTTAGTTTTCGAGGGTAATAGCTACGTATGTTGAAAAAATGAAGATATTAGACTATTTTATAATTGCAAATGGTAACGAATGTGATTAAAGGCTCTTTTCCTATGTCAAAAGTTTTAGTTTTCGAGGGTAATAGCTACGTATGTCGGAAAAATGAAGATATTAGACTATTTTATGATTGCACATGGTAAAGAAAGTGCTTAAAGGCTCTTTTCCTATTTCAAAAGTTTTAGTTTTTCGAGGGGTAATAGCTACGTATGTTGAAAAATGAAGATATTAGACTATTTTATGATTGCAAATGGTAAAGAATGTGATTAAAGGCTCTTTTCCTATGTCAAAAGTTTTAGTTTTAGAGGGTAATAGCTACGTATGTTGAAAAAATGAAGATATTAGACTATTTTATGTTTGCAAATGGTAAAGAATGTGATTAAAGGCTCTTTTCCTATGTCAAAAGTTTTAGTTTTCGAGGGTAATAGCTACGTATGTTGGAAAAATGAAGATATTAGACTATTTTATGATTGCACATGGTAAAGAATGTGATTAAAGGCTCTTTTTCTATGGCAAAAGTTTTAGTTTTCGAGGGTAATAGCTACGTATGTTGAAAAAATGAAGATATTAGACTATTTTATGATTGCAATGGTAAAGAATGTGATTAAAGGCTCTTTTCCTATGTCAAAAGTTTTAGTTTTCGAGGGTAATAGCTACGTATGTTGAAAAAATGAAGATATTAGACTATTTTATAATTGCAAATGGTAACGAATGTGATTAAAGGCTCTTTTCCTATGTCAAAAGTTTTAGTTTTCGAGGGTAATAGCTACGTAAGTGGAAAAATGAAGATATTAGACTATTTTATGATTGCACATGGTAAAGAAAGTGCTTAAAGGCTCTTTTCCTATTTCAAAAGTTTTAGTTTTCGAGGGTAATAGCTACGTATGTTGAAAAAATGAAGATATTAGACTATTTTATGATTGCAAATGGTAAAGAATGTGATTAAAGGCTCTTTTCCTATGTCAAAAGTTTTAGTTTTCGAGGGTAATAGCTACGTATGTTGGAAAAATGAAGATATTAGACTATTTTATGATTGCACATGGTAAAGAAAGTGCTTAAAGGCTCTTTTCCTATTTCAAAAGTTTTAGTTTTCGAGGGTAATAGCTATTTATGTTTAAAAAATGAAGATATTCGACTATTTTATGATTGCAAATGGTAAAGAATGTGATTAAAGGCTCTTTTCCTATTTCAAAAGTTTTAGTTTTCGAGGGTAATAGCTACGTATGTTGGAAAAATGAAGATATTAGACTATTTTATGATTGCACATGGTAAAGAATGTGATTAAAGGCTCTTTTCCTATGTCAAAAGTTTTAGTTTTCGAGGGTAATAGCTACGTAGGTTGAAAAAATGAAGATATTAGAATATTTTATAATTGCACATGGTAAAGAATGTGATGAAAGGCTCTTTTCCTATGTCAAAAGTTTTAGTTTTCGAGGGTAATAGCTACATATGTTGGAAAAATGAAGATATCAGACTATTTTATGATTGCACATGGTAAAGAAAGTGCTTAAAGGCTCTTTTCCTACTTCAAAAGTTTTAGTTTTCGAGGGTAATAGCTACGTATGTTGAAAAATGAAGATATTAGACTATTTTATGATTGCAAATGGTAAAGAATGTGATTAAAGACTCTTTTCCTATTTCAAAAGTTTTAGTTTTCGAGGGTAATAGCTACGTATGTGGAAAAATGAAGATATTAGACTATTTTATGATTGCAAATGGTAAAGAAAGTGCTTAAAGGCTCTTTCCTATTCAAAAGTTTTAGTTTTCGAGGGTAATAGCTATGTATGTTTAAAAAATGAAGATATTCGACTATTTTATGATTGCAAATGGTAAAGAATGTGATGAAAGGCTCTTTTCCTATGTCAAAAGTTTTAGTTTTCGAGGGTAATAGCTACATATGTTGGAAAAATGAAGATATTAGACTATTTTATAATTGCACATGGTAAAGAAAGTGCTTAAAGGCTCTTTTCCTATTTCAAAAGTTTTAGTTTTCGAGGGTAATAGCTACGTATGTTGAAAAAATGAAGATATTAGACTATTTTATGATTGCAAATGGTAAAGAATGTGATTAAAGGCTCTTTTCCTATGTCAAAAGTTTTAGTTTTCGAGGGTAATAGCTACGTATGTTGGAAAAATGAAGATATTAGACTATTTATGATTGCACATGGTAAAGAAAGTGCTTAAAGGCTCTTTTCCTATTTCAAAGTTTTAGTTTTCGAGGGTAATAGCTATGTATGTTAAAAAATGAAGATATTCGACTATTTTATGATTGCAAATGGTAAAGAATTTGATTAAAGGCTCTTTTCCTATTTCAAAAGTTTTAGTTTTCGAGGGTAATAGCTACGTATGTTGGAAAAATGAAGATATTAGACTATTTTATGATTGCACATGGTAAAGAATGTGATTAAAGGCTCTTTTCCTATGTCAAAAGTTTTAGTTTTCGAGGGTAATAGCTACGTAGGTTGAAAAAATGAAGATATTAGAATATTTTATAATTGCACATGGTAAAGAATGTGATGAAAGGCTCTTTTCCTATGTCAAAAGTTTTAGTTTTCGAGGATAATAGCTACATATGTTGGAAAAATGAAGATATTAGACTATTTTATGATTGCACATGGTAAGAATGTGATTAAAGGCTCTTTTCCTATTTCAAAAGTTTTAGTTTTCGAGGGTAATAGCTACGTATGTTGAAAAAATGAAGATATTAGACTATTTTATGATTGCACATGGTAAAGAAAGTGCTTAAAGGCTCTTTTCCTATTTCAAAAGTTTTAGTGTTCGAGGGTAATAGCTACGTATGTTGAAAAAATGAAGATATTAGACTATTTTATAATTGCAAATGGTAACGAATGTGATTAAAGGCTCTTTTCCAATGTCAAAAAATTTAGTTTTCGAGGGTAATAGCTACGTATGTTGAAAAAATGAAGATATTAGACAATTTTATAATTGCAAATGGTAACGAATGTGATTAAAGGCTCTTTTCCTATGTCAAAAGTTTTAGTTTTCGAGGGTAATAGCTACGTATGTCGGAAAAATGAAGATATTAGACTATTTTATGATTGCACATGGTAAAGAAAGTGCTTAAAGGTTCTTTTCCTATTTCAAAAGTTTTAGTTTTCGAGGGTAATAGCTACGTATGTTGAAAAAATGAAGATATTAGACTATTTTATGATTGCAAATGGTAAAGAATGTGATTAAAGGCTCTTTTCCTATGTCAAAAGTTTTAGTTTTCGAGGGTAATAGCTACGTATGTTGAAAAAATGAAGATATTAGACTATTTTATGATTGCAAATGGTAAAGAATGTGATTAAAGGCTCTTTTCCTATGTCAAAAGTTTTAGTTTTCGAGGGTAATAGCTACGTATGTTGGAAAAATGAAGATATTAGACTATTTTATGATTGCACATGGTAAAGAATGTGATTAAAGGCTCTTTTTCTATGGCAAAAGCTTTAGTTTTCGAGGGTAATAGCTACGTATGTTGAAAAAATGAAGATATTAGACTATTTTATGATTGCAAATGGTAAAGAATGTGATTAAAGGCTCTTTTCCTATGTCAAAAGTTTTAGTTTTCGAGGGTAATAGCTACGTATGTTGAAAAAATGAAGATATTAGACTATTTTATAATTGCAAATGGTAACGAATGTGATTAAAGGCTCTTTTCCTATGTCAAAAGTTTTAGTTTCGAGGGTAATAGCTACGTAAGTTGGAAAAAATGAAGATATTAGACTATTTTATGATTGCACATGGTAAAGAAAGTGCTTAAAGGCTCTTTTCCTATTTCAAAAGTTTTAGTTTTCGAAGGTAATAGCTACGTATGTTGAAAAAATGAAGATATTAGACTATTTTATGATTGCAAATGGTAAAGAATATGATTAAAGGCTCTTTTCCTATTTCAAAAGTTTTCGTTTTCGAGGTTAATAGCTACGTATGTTGGAAAAATGAAGATATTAGACTATTTTATGATTGCACATGGTAAAGAATGTGATTAAAGGCTCTTTTCCTATGTCAAAAGTTTTAGTTTTTGAGGGTAATAGCTACGTAGGTTGTAAAAATGAAGATATTAGACCATTTTATAATTGCACATGGTAAAGAATGTGATGAAAGGCTCTTTTCCTATTTCAAAAGTTTTAGTTTTCGAGGGTAATAGCTATGTATGTTTAAAAAATGAAGATATTCGACTATTTTATGATTGCAAATGGTAAAGAATGTGATTAAAGGCTCTTTTCCTATTTCAAAAGTTTTAGTTTTCGAGGGTAATAGCTACGTATGTTGAAAAATGAAGATATTAGACTATTTTATGATTGCACATGGTAAAGAAAGTGCTTAAAGGCTCTTTTCCTATTTCAAAAGTTTTAGTTTTCGAGGGTAATAGCTACGTATGTTGAAAAAATGAAGATATTAGACTATTTTATAATTGCAAATGGTAACGAATGTGATTAAAGGCTCTTTTCCTATGTCAAAAAATTTAGTTTTCGAGGGTAATAGCTACGTATGTTGAAAAAATGAAGATATTAGACTATTTTATAATTGCAAATGGTAACGAATGTGATTAAAGGCTCTTTTTCTATGTCAAAAGTTTTAGTTTTCGAGGGTAATAGCTACGTATGTTGGAAAAATGAAGATATTAGACTATTTTATGATTGCACATGGTAAAGAAAGTGCTTAAAGGCTCTTTTCCTATTTCAAAAGTTTTAGTTTTCGAGGGTAATAGCTACGTATGTTGAAAAAATGAAGATATTAGACTATTTTATGATTGCAAATGGTAAAGAATGTGATTAAAGGCTCTTTTCCTATTTCAACACTTTTAGTTTTCGAGGATAATAGCGACGTATGTTGAAAAAATGAAGATATTAGACTATTTTATAATTGCAAATGGTAACGAATGTGATTAAAGGCTCTTTTCCTCTGTCAAAAGTTTTAGTTTTCGAGGGTAATAGCTACGTATGTCGGAAAAATGAAGATATTAGACTATTTTATGATTGCACATGGTAAAAAAGTGCTTAAAGGCTCTTTTCCTATTTCAAAAGTTTTAGTTTTCGAGGGTAATAGCTACGTATGTTGAAAAAATGAAGATATTAGACTATTTTATGATTGCAAATGGTAAAGAATGTGATTAAAGCTCTTTTCCTATGTCAAAAGTTTTAGTTTTCGAGGGTAATAGCTACGTATGTTGAAAAAATGAAGATATTAGACTATTTTATGATTGCAAATGGTAAAGAATGTGATTAAAGGCTCTTTTCCTATGTCAAAAGTTTTAGTTTTCGAGGGTAATAGCTACGTATGTTGGAAAAATGAAGATATTAGACTATTTTATGATTGCACATGTTAAAGAATGTGATTAAAGGCTCTTTTCCTATGTCAAAAGTTTTAGTTTTCGAGGGTTAATAGCTACGTATGTTGGAAAAATGAAGATATTAGACTATTTTATGATTGCACATGGTAAAGATGTGATTAAAGGCTCTTTTCCTATTTCAAAAGTTTTAGTTTTCGAGGGTAATAGCTACGTGTGTTGGAAAAATGAAGATATTAGGACTATTTATGATTGCACATGGTAAAGAAAGTGCTTAAAGGCTCTTTTCCTATTTCAAAAGTTTTAGTTTTCGAGGATAATAGCTAGGTATGAAGAAAAAATGAAGATATTAGACTATTTTATGATTGCAAATGGTAAAGAATGTGATTAAAGGCTCTTTTCCTATGTCAAAAGTTTTAGTTTTCGAGGGTAATAGCTACGTATGTTGGAAAAATGAAGATATTAGACTATTTTATGATTGCACATGGTAAAGAAAGTGCTTAAAGGCTCTTTTTCTATTTCAAAAGTTTTAGTTTTCGAGGGGTAATAGCTACGTATGTTGAAAAAATGAAGATATTAGACTATTTTATGATTGCACATGGTAACGAATGTGATTAAAGGCTCTTTTCCTATGTCAAAAGTTTTAGTTTTCAAGGCTAATAGCTAGGTTTGTTGGAAAAATGAAGTTTCTAGACTATTTTATGATTGCACATGGTAAAGAATGTGATTAAAGGCTCTTTTCCTATGTCAAAAGTTTTAGTTTTCGAGGGTAATAGCTACATATGTTGGAAAAATGAAGATATTAGACTATTTTATGATTGCACATGGTAAAGAAAGTGCTTAAAGGCTCTTTTCCTATTTCAAAAGTTTTAGTTTTCGAGGGTAATAGCTACGTATGTTGAAAAAATGAAGATATTAGACTATTTTATGATTGCAAATGGTAAAGAATGTGATTAAAGGCTCTTTTCCTATGTCAAAAGTTTTAGTTTTCGAGGGTAATAGCTACGTATGTTGGAAAAATGAAGATATTAGACGATTTTATGATTGCACATGGTAAAGAAAGTGCTTAAAGGCTCTTTTCCTATTTCAAAAGTTTTAGTTTTCGAGGGTAATAGCTATGTATGTTTAAAAAATGAAGATATTCGACTATTTTATGATTGCAAATGGTAAAGAATGTGATTAAAGGCTCTTTTCCTATTTCAAAAGTTTTAGTTTTCGAGGGTAATAGCTACGTATGTTGGAAAAATGAAGATATTAGACTATTTTATGATTGCACATGGTAAAGAATGTGATTAAAGGCTCTTTTCCTATGTCAAAAGTTTTAGTTTTCGAGGGTAATAGCTACGTAGGTTGAAAAAATGAAGATATTAGAATATTTTATAATTGCACATGGTAAAGAATGTGATGAAAGGCTCTTTTCCTATGTCAAAAGTTTTAGTTTTCGAGGGTAATAGCTACATATGTTGGAAAAATGAAGATATTAGACTATTTTATGATTGCACATGGTAAGAAAGTGCTTAAAGGCTCTTTTCCTACTTCAAAAGTTTTAGTTTTCGAGGGTAATAGCTACGTTTGTTGAAAAAATGAAGATATTAGACTATTTTATGATTGCAAATGGTAAAGAATGTGATTAAAGGCTCTTTTCCTATGTCAAAAGTTTTAGTTTTCGAGAGTAATAGCTACGTATGTTGGAAAAATGAAGATATTAGACTATTTTATGATTGCAAATGGTAAAGAAAGTGCTTAAAGGCTCTTTTCCTATTTCAAAAGTTTTAGTTTTCGAGGGTAATAGCTATGTATGTTTAAAAAATGAAGATATTCGACTATTTTATGATTGCAAATGGTAAAGAATGTGATTAAAGGCTCTTTTCCTATTTCAAAAGTTTTATTTTTCGAGGGTAATAGCTACGTATGTTGAAAAAAATGAAGATATTAGACTATTTTATGATTGCACATGGTAAAGAAAGTGCTTAAAGGCTCTTTTCCTATTTCAAAAGTTTTAGTTTTCGAGGGTAATAGCTACGTATGTTGAAAAAATGAAGATATTAGACTATTTTATAATTGCAAATGGTAACGAATGTGATTAAAGGCTCTTTTACTATGTCAAAAAAGTTAGTTTTCGAGGGTAATAGCTACGTATGTTGAAAAAATGAAGATATTAGACTATTTTATAATTGCAAATGGTAACGAATGTGATTAAAGGCTCTTTTCCTATGTCAAAAGTTTTAGTTTTCGAGGGTAATAGCTACGTATGTTGAAAAAATGAAGATATTAGACTATTTTATGATTGAACATGGTAAAGAAAGTGCTTAAAGGCTCTTTTCCTATTTCAAAAGTTTTAGTTTTCGAGGGTAATAGCTATGTATGTTGAAAAAATGAAGATATTAGACTATTTTATGATTGCAAATGGTAAAGAATGTGATTAAAGGCTCTTTTCCTATTTCAAAAGTTTAGTTTTCGAGGGTAATAGCGACGTATGTTGAAAAAATGAAGATATTAGACTATTTTATAATTGCAAATGGTAACGAATGTGATTAAAGGCTCTTTTCCTATGTCAAAAGTTTTAGTTTTCGAGGGTAATAGCTACGTATTTCAGAAAAATGAAGATATTAGACTATTTTATGATTGCACATGGTAAAGAAAGTGCTTAAAGGCTCTTTTCCTATTTTAAAAGTTTTAGTTTTCGAGGGTAATAGCTACGTATGTTGAAAAAATGAAGATATTAGACTATTTTATGATTGCAAATGGTAAAGAATGTGATTAAAGGCTCTTTTCCTATGTCAAAAGTTTTAGTTTTCGAGGGTAATAGCTACGTATGTTGAAAAAATGAAGATATTAGACTATTTTATGATTGCAAATGGTAAAGAATGTGATTAAAGGCTCTTTTCCTATGTCAAAAGTTTTAGTTTTCGAGGGTAATAGCTACGTATGTTGGAAAAATGAAGATATTGGACTATTTTATGATTGCACATGGTAAAGAATGTGATTAAAGGCTCTTTTCCTATGTCAAAAGTTTTAGTTTTCGAGGGTAATAGCTACGTATGTTGGAAAAATGAAGATATTAGACTATTTTATGATTGCACATATTAAAGAATGTGATTAAAGGCTCTTTTCCTATGTCAAAAGTTTTAGTTTTCGAGGGTAATAGCTACGTATGCTGGAAAAATGAAGATATTAGACTATTTTATGATTGCACATGGTAAAGAAAGTGCTTTAAAGTCTCTTTTCCTAGTTCAAAAGTTTTAGTTTTCGAGGATAATAGCTAGGTATGAAGAAAAAATGAAGATATTAGACTATTTTATGATTGCACATGGTAAAGAAAGTGCTTAAAGGCTCTATCCTATTTCAAAAGTTTTAGTTTTCGAGGATAATAGCTAGGTATGAAGAAAAAATGAAGATATTAGACTATTTTATGATTGCAAATGGTAAAGAATGTGATTAAAGGCTCTTTTCCTATGTCAAAAGTTTTAGTTTTCCAGGGTAATAGCTACGTATGTTGGAAAAATGAAGATATTAGACTATTTTATGATTGCAAATGGTAAAGAATGTGATTAAAGGCTCTTTTCCTATGTCAAAAGTTTTAGTTTTCGAGGGTAATAGCTACGTATGTTGGAAAAATGAAGATATTAGACTATTTTATGATTGCACATGGTAAAGAAAGTGCTTAAAGGCTCTTTTCTATTTCAAAAGTTTTAGTTTTCGAGGGTAATAGCTACGTATGTTTAAAAAATGAAGATATTTGACTATTTTATGATTGCAAATGGTAAAGAATGTGATTAAAGGCTCTTTTCCTATTTCAAAAGTTTTAGTTTTCGAGGGTAATAGCTACGTATGTTGAAAAAATGAAGATATTAGACTATTTTATGATTGCACATGGTAAAGAAAGTGCTTAAAGGCTCTTTTCCTATTTCAAAAGTTTTAGTTTTCGAGGGTAATAGCTACGTATGTTGAAAAAATGAAGATATTAGACTATTTTATAATTGCAAATGGTAACGAATGTGATTAAAGGCTCTTTTCCTATGTCAAAAAATTTAGTTTTCGAGGGTAATAGCTACGTATGTTGAAAAAATGAAGATATTAGACTATTTTATGATTGCACATGGTAAAGAAAGTGCTTAAAGGCTCTTTTCCTATTTCAAAAGTTTTAGTTTTCGAGGGTAATAGCTACGTATGTTTAAAAAATGAAGATATTAGACTATTTTATGATTGCACATGGTAAAGAAAGTGCTTAAAGGCTCTTTTCCTATTTCAAAAGTTTTAGTTTTCGAGGGTAATAGCTAGGTATGTTGAAAAAATGAAGATATTAGACTATTTTATGATTGCACATGGTAAAGAAAGTGCTTAAAGGCTCTTTTCCTATTTCAAAAGTTTTAGTTTTCGAGGGTAATAGCTACGTATGTTGAAAAAATGAAGATATTAGACTATTTTATGATTGCAAATGGAAAAGAATGTGATTAAAGGCTCTTTTCCTATTTCAAAAATTTTAGTTTTCGAGGGTAATAGCTAAGTATGTTGGAAAAATGAAGATATTAGACTATTTTATGATTGCACATGGTAAAGAAAGTGCTTAAAGGCTCTTTTCCTATTTCAAAAGTTTTAGTTTTCGAGGGTAATAGCTACGTATGTTGAAAAAATGAAGATATTAGACTATTTTATGATTGCAAATGGTAAAGAATGTGATTAAAGGCTCTTTTCCTATGTCAAAAGTTTTAGTTTTCGAGGGTAATAACTACGTATGTTGAAAAAATGAAGATATTAGACTATTTTATGTTTGCAAATGGTAAAGAATGTGATTAAAGGCTCTTTTCCTATGTCAAAAGTTTTAGTTTTCGAGGGTAATAGCTACGTATGTTGGAAAAATGGAGATATTAGACTATTTTATGATTGCACATGGTAAAGAATGTGATTAAAGGCTCTTTTCCTATGTCAAAAGTTTTAGTTTTCGAGGGTAATAGCTACGTATGTTGAAAAAATGAAGATATTAGACTATTTTATAATTGCAAATGGTAACGAATGTGATTAAAGGCTCTTTTCCTATGTCAAAAAATTTAGTTTTCGAGGGTAATAGCTACGTATGTTGAAAAAATGAAGATATTAGACTATTTTATGATTGCACATGGTAACGAAAGTGCTTAAAGGCTCTTTTCCTATTTCAAAAGTTTTAGTTTTCGAGGGTAATAGCTACGTATGTTGAAAAATGAAGATATTAGACTATTTTATGATTGCACATGGTAAAGAAAGTGCTTAAAGGCTCTTTTCCTATTTCAAAAGTTTTAGTTTTCGAGGGTAATAGCTAGTTATGTTGAAAAAATGAAGATATTAGACTATTTTATGATTGCACATGGTAAAGAAAGTGCTTAAAGGCTCTTTTCCTATTTCAAAAGTTTTAGTTTTCGAGGGTAATAGCTACGTATGTTGAAAAAATGAAGATATTAGACTATTTTATGATTGCAAATGGAAAAGAATGTGATTAAAGGCTCTTTTCCTATTTCAAAAGTTTTAGTTTTCGAGGGTAATAGCTAAGTATGTTGGAAAAATGAAGATATTAGACTATTTTATGATTGCACATGGTAAAGAAAGTGCTTAAAGGCTCTTTTCCTATTTCAAAAGTTTTAGTTTTCGAGGGTAATAGCTACGTATGTTGAAAAAATGAAGATATTAGACTATTTTATGATTGCAAATGGTAAAGAATGTGATTAAAGGCTCTTTTCCTATGTCAAAAGTTTTCGTTTTCGAGGGTAATAGCTACGTATGTTGAAAAAATGAAGATATTAGACTATTTTATGTTTGCAAATGGTAAAGAATGTGATTAAAGGCTCTTTTCCTATGTCAAAAGTTTTAGTTTTCGAGGGTAATAGCTACGTATGTTGGAAAAATGGAGATATTAGACTATTTTATGATTGCACATGGTAAAGAATGTGATTAAAGGCTTTTTTCTTATGTCAAAAGTTTTAGTTTTCGAGGGTAATAGCTACGTATGTTGGAAAAATGAAGATATTAGACTATTTTATGATTGCAAATGGTAACGAATGTGATTAAAGGCTCTTTTCCTATTTCAAAAGTTTTAGTTTTCGAGGGTAATAGCTACGTATGTTGAAAAAATGAAGATATTAGACTATTTTATGATTGCACATGGTAACGAAAGTGCTTAAAGGCTCTTTTCCTATTTCAAAAGTTTTAGTTTTCGAGGGTAATAGCTACGTATGTTGAAAAAATGAAGATATTAGACTATTTTATGATTGCACATGGTAAAGAAAGTGCTTAAAGGCTCTTTTCCTATTTCAAAAGTTTTAGTTTTCGAGGGTAATAGCTAGGTATGTTGAAAAAATGAAGATATTAGACTATTTTATGATTGCACATGGTAAAGAAAGTGCTTAAAGGCTCTTTTCCTATTTCAAAAGTTTTAGTTTTCGAGGGTAATAGCTACGTATGTTGAAAAAATGAAGATATTAGACTATTTTATGATTGCAAATGGAAAAGAATGTGATTAAAGGCTCTTTTCCTATTTCAAAAATTTTAGTTTTCGAGGGTAATAGTTAAGTATGTTGGAAAAATGAAGATATTAGACTATTTTATGATTGCACATGGTAAAGAAAGTGCTTAAAGGCTCTTTTCCTATTTCAAAAGTTTTAGTTTTCGAAGGTAATAGCTACGTATGTTGAAAAAATGAAGATATTAGACTATTTTATGATTGCAAATGGTAAAGAATGTGATTAAAGGCTCTTTTCCTATGTCAAAAGTTTTCGTTTTCGAGGGTAATAGCTACGTATGTTGAAAAAATGAAGATATTAGACTATTTTATGTTTGCAAATGGTAAAGAATGTGATTAAAGGCTCTTTTCCTATGTCAAAAGTTTTAGTTTTCGAGGGTAATAGCTACGTATGTTGGAAAAATGGAGATATTAGACTATTTTATGATTGCACATGGTAAAGAATGTGATTAAAGGCTTTTTTCCTATGTCAAAAGTTTTAGTTTTCGAGGGTAATAGCTACGTATGTTGGAAAAATGAAGATATTAGACTATTTTATGATTGCACATGGTAAAGAAAGTGCTTAAAGGCTCTTTTCCTATTTCAAAAGTTTTAGTTTTCGAGGGTAATAGCTACGTATGTTGAAAAATGAAGATATTAGACTATTTTATGATTGCACATGGTAACGAATGTGATTAAAGGCTCTTTTCCTATGTCAAAAGTTTTAGTTTTCAAGGGTAATAGCTACGTTTGTTGGAAAAATGAAGATATTAGACTATTTTATGATTGCACATGGTATAGAATGTGATTAAAGGCTCTTTTTCTATGGCGAAAGTTTTAGTTTTCGAGGGTAATAGCTACGTATGTTGAAAAAAATGAAGATATTAGACTATTTTATGATTGCAAATGGTAAAGAATGTGATAAAAGGCTCTTTTCTTATGTCAAAAGTTTTAGTTTTCGAGGGTAATAGCTACGTATGTTGAAAAAATGAAGATATTAGACTATTTTATAATTGCAAATGGTAACGAATGTGATTAAAGGCTCTTTTCCTATGTCAAAAGTTTTAGTTTTCGAGGGTAATAGCTACGTATGTTGGAAAAATGAAGATATTAGACTATTTTATGATTGTACATTTTAAAGAAAGTGCTTAAAGGCTCTTTTCCTATTTCAAAAGTTTTAGTTTTCGAAGGTAATAGCTACGTATGTTGAAAAAATGAAGATATTAGACTATTTTATGATTGCAAATGGTAAAGAATGTGATTAAAGGCTCTTTTCCTATTTCAAAAGTTTTCGTTTTCGAGGGTAATAGCTACGTATGTTGAAAAAATGAAAATATTAGTTTTCGAGGGTAATAGCTACATATGTTGTAAAAATGAAGATATTAGACTATTTTATGATTGCACATGGTAAAGAAAGTGCTTAAAGGCTCTTTTCCTATTTCAAAAGTTTTAGTTTTCGAGGGTAATAGCTATGTATGTTGAAAAAAAAAGGATATTAGACTATTTTATGATTGCAAATGGTAAAGAATGTGATTAAAGGCTCTTTTCCTATGTCAAAAGTTTTAGTTTTCGAGGGTAATAGCTACGTATGTTGGAAAAATGAAGATATTAGACTATTTTATGATTGCACATGGTAAAGAAAGTGCTTAAAGGCTCTTTTCCTATTTCAAAAGTTTTAGTTTTCGAGGGTAATAGCTACGTATGTTGAAAAAATGAAGATATTAGACTATTTTATGATTGCAAATGGTAAAGAATGCGATTAAAGGCTCTTTTCCTATTTCAAAAGTTTTAGTTTTCGAGGGTAATAGCTATGTATGTTGAAAAAATGAAGATATTAGACTATTTTATGATTGCATATGGTAAAGAAAGTGCTTAAAGGCTCTTTTCCTATTTCAAAAGTTTTAGTTTTCGAGGGTAATAGCTACGTATGTTGAAAAAATGAAGATATTAGACAATTTTATGATTGCAAATGGTAAAGAATGTGATTAAAGGCTCTTTTCTTATGTCAACAGTTTTAGTTTTCGAGGGTAATAGCTACGTATGTTGAAAAAATGAAGATATTAGACTATTTTATAATTGCAAATGGTAACGAATGTGATTAAAGGCTCTTTTCCTATGTCAAAAGTTTTAGTTTTCGAAGGTAATAGCTACGTATGTTGGAAAAATGAAGTTATTAGACTATTTTATGATTGTACATTGTAAAAAAAAGTGCTTAAAGGCTCTTTTCCTATTTCAAAAGTTTTAGTTTTCGAAGTTAATAGCTACGTATGTTAAAAAAATGAAGATATTAGACTATTTTATGATTGCAAATGGTAAAGAATGTGATTAAAGGCTCTTTTCCTATTTCAAAAGTTTTCGTTTTCGAGGGTAATAGCTAAGTATGTTGGAAAAATGAAGATATTAGACTATTTTATGATTGCACATGGTAAAGAATGTGATTAAAGGCTCTTTTCCTATGTCAAAAGTTTTAGTTTTCGAGGGTAATAGCTACGTATGTTGAAAAAATGAAGATATTAGACTATTTTATGATTGCAAATGGTAAAGAATGTGATTAAAGGCTCTTTTCCTATGTCAAAAGTTTTAGTTTTCGAGGGTAATAGCTACGTATGTTGAAAAAATGAAGATATTATACTATTTTATAATTGCACATGGTAAAGAATGTGATTAAAGGCTCTTTTCCTATGTCAAAAGTTTTAGTTTTCGAGGGTAATAGCTACATATGTTGTAAAAATGAAGATATTAGACTATTTTATAATTGCACATGGTAAAGAAAATGCTTAAAGGCTCTTTTCCTATTTCAAAAGTTTTAGTTTTCGAGGGTAATAGCTACGTATGTTGAAAAAAAGGATATTAGACTATTTTATGATTGCAAATGGTAAAGAATGTGATTAAAGGCTCTTTTCCTATTTCAAAAGTTTTAGTTTTCGAGGGTAATAGCTACGTATGTTGAAAAAATGAAGATATTAGACTATTTTATGATTGCACATGGTAAAGAAAGTGCTTAAAGGCTCTTTTCCTATTTCAAAAGTTTTAGTTTTCGAGGGTAATAGCTACATATGTTGAAAAAATGAAGATATTAGACTATTTTATGATTGCACATGGTAAAGAATGTGATTAAAGGCTCTTTTTCTATGTCAAAAGTTTTAGTTTTCGAGGGTAATAGCTACGTATGTTGGAAAAATGAAGATATTAGACTATTTTATGATTGCACATGGTAAAGAAAGTGCTTAAAGGCTGTTTTCCTATTTCAAAAGTTTTAGTTTTTGAGGGTAATAGCTACGTATTTTGAAAAAATGAAGATATTAGACTATTTTATGATTGCACATAGTAAAGAAAGTGCTTAAAGGCTCTTTTCCTATTTGAAAAGTTTTAGTTTTCGAGGGTAATAGCTACGTATGTTGGAAAAATGAAGGTATTAGACTATTTTATGATTGCACATGGTAAAGAATGTGATTAAAGGCTCTTTTCCTATGTCAAAAGTTTTAGTTTTCGAGGGTAATAGCTACGTATGTTGGAAAAATGAAGATATTAGACTATTTTATGATTGCACATGGTAAAGAAAGTGCTTAAAGGCTCTTTTCCTATTTCAAAAGTTTTAGTTTTCGATGGTAATAGCTACGTATGTTGAAAAAATGAAGTTAGACTATTTTATGATTGCACACGGTAAAGAATGTGATTAAAGGCTCTTTTCCTATGTCAAAAGTTTTAGTTTTCAAGGGTAATAGCTACGTTTGTTGAAAAAATGAAGATATTAGACTATTTTATGATTGCACATGGTAAAGAATGTGATTAAAGGCTCTTTTTCTATGGCAAAAGTTTTAGTTTTCGAGGGTAATAGCTACGTATGTTGAAAAAATGAAGATATTAGACTATTTTATGATTGCAAATGGTAAAGAATGTGATTAAAGGCTCTTTTCTTATGTCAAAAGTTTTAGTTTTCGAGGGTAATAGCTACGTATGTTGAAAAAATGAAAATATTAGACTATTTTATAATTGCAAATGGTAACGAATGTGATTAAAGGCTCTTTTCCTATGTCAAAAGTTTTAGTTTTCGAGGGTAATAGCTAGGTATGTTGGAAAAATGAAGATATTAGACTATTTTATGATTGTACATTGTAAAGAAAGTGCTTAAAGGCTCTTTTCCTATTTCAAAAGTTTTAGTTTTCGAAGGTAATAGCTACGTATGTTGAAAAAATGAAGATATTAGACTATTTTATGATTGCAAATGGTAAAGAATGTGATTAAAGGCTCTTTTCCTATTTCAAAAGTTTTCGTTTTCGAGGGTAATAGCTACGTATGTTGGAAAAATGAAGATATTAGACTATTTTATGATTGCACATGGTAAAGAATGTGATTAAAGGCTCTTTTCCTATGTCAAAAGTTTTAGTTTTCGAGGGTAATAGCTACGTATGTTGAAAAAATGAAGATATTAGACTATTTTATGATTGCAAATGGTAAAGAATGTGATTAAAGGCTCTTTTCCTATGTCAAAAAATTTAGTTTTCGAGGGTAATAGCTACGTATGTTGAAAAAATGAAGATATTAGACTATTTTATAATTGCAAATGGTAACGAATGTGATTAAAGGCTCTTTTCCTATGTCAAAAGTTTTAGTTTTCGAGGGTAATAGCTACGTATGTTGGAAAAATGAAGATATTAGACTATTTTATGATTACACATGGTAAAGAAATTGCTTAAAGGCTCTTTTCCTATTTCAAAAGTTTTAGTTTTCGAGGGTAATAGCTACGTATGTTGAAAAAATGAAGATATTAGACTATTTTATGATTGCAAATGGTAAAGAATGTGATTAAAGGCTCTTTTCCTATTTCAAAAGTTTTAGTTTTCGAGGGTAATAGCTATGTATGTTGAAAAAATGAAGATATTAGACTATTTTATAATTGCAAATGGTAACGAATGTGATTAAAGGCTCTTTTCCTATGTCAAAAGTTTTAGTTTTCGAGGGTAATAGCTACGTATGTTGGAAAAATGAAGATATTAGACTATTTTATGATTGCACATGGTAAAGAAAGTGCTTAAAGGCTCTTTTCCTATTTCAAAAGTTTTAGTTTTCGAGGGTAATAGCTACGTATGTTGAAAAAATGAAGATATTAGACTATTTTATGATTGCAAATGGTAAAGAATGTGATTAAAGGCTCTTTTCCTATGTCAAAAGTTTTAGTTTTCGAGGGTAATAGCTACGTATGTTGAAAAAATGAAGATATTAGACTATTTTATGATTGCAAATGGTAAAGAATGTGATTAAAGGCTCTTTTCATATTTCAAAAGTTTTTATTTTCGAGGGTGATAGTTACGTATGTTGGAAAAATGAAGATATTAGACTATTTTATGATTGCACATGGTAAAGAATGTGATTAAAGGCTCTTTTTCTATGGCAAAATTTTAGTTTTCGAGGGTAATAGCTACGTATGTTGAAAAAATGAAGATATTAGACTATTTTATGATTGCAAATGGTAAAGAATGTGATTAAAGGCTCTTTTCCTATGTCAAAAGTCTTAGTTTTCGGGGGTAATAGCTACGTATGTTGAAAAAATGAAGATATTTGACTATTTTATAATTGCAAATGGTAACGAATGTGATTAAAGGCTCTTTTCCTATGTCAAAAGTTTTAGTTTTCGAGGGTAATAGCTACGTATGTTGGAAAAATGAAGATATTAGACTATTTTATGATTGCACATGGTAAAGAAAGTGCTTAAAGGCTCTTTTCCTATTTCAAAAGTTTTAGTTTTCGAGGGTAATAGCTACGTATGTTGGAAAAATGAAGATATTAGACTATTTTATGATTGCACATGGTAAAGAAAGTGCTTAAAGGCTCTTTTCCTATTTCAAAAGTTTTAGTTTTAGAGGGTAATAGCTACGTATGTTGAAAAAATGAAGATATTAGACTATTTTATGATTGCACATGGTAAAGAAAGTGCTTAAAGGCTCTTTTCATATTTCAAAAGTTTTAGTTTTCGAGGGTAATAGCTACGTATGTTGGAAAAATGAAGGTATTAGACTATTTTATGATTGCACATGGTAAAGAAAGTGCTTAAAGGCTCTTTTCCTATTTCAAAAGTTTTAGTTTTCGAGGGTAATAGCTACATATGTTGAAAAAATGAAGATATTAGACTATTTTATGATTGCACATGGTAAAGAATGTGATTAAAGGCTCTTTTTCTATGTCAAAAGTTTTAGTTTTCGAGGGTAATAGCTACGTATGTTGGAAAAATGAAGATATTAGACTATTTTATGATTGCACATGGTAAAGAAAGTGCTTAAAGGCTGTTTTCCTATTTCAAAAGTTTTAGTTTTTGAGGGTAATAGCTACGTATGTTGAAAAAATGAAGATATTAGACTATTTTATGATTGCACATAGTAAAGAAAGTGCTTAAAGGCTCTTTTCCTATTTGAAAAGTTTTAGTTTTCGAGGGTAATAGCTACGTATGTTGGAAAGATGAAGGTATTAGACTATTTTATGATTGCACATGGTAAAGAATGTGATTAAAGGCTCTTTTCCTATGTCAAAAGTTTTAGTTTTCGAGGGTAATAGCTACGTATGTTGGAAAAATGAAGATATTAGACTATTTTATGATTGCACATGGTAAAGAAAGTGCTTAAAGGCTCTTTTCCTATTTCAAAAGTTTTAGTTTTCGATGGTAATAGCTAAATATGTTGAAAAAATGAAGAAATTAGACTATTTTATGATTGCACATGGTAACGAATGTGATTAAAGGCTCTTTTCCTATGTCAAAAGTTTTAGTTTTCAAGGGTAATAGCTACGTTTGTTGAAAAAATGAAGATATTAGACTATTTTATGATTGCACATGGTAAAGAATGTGATTAAAGGCTCTTTTTCTATGGCAAAAGTTTTAGTTTTCGAGGGTAATAGCTACGTATGTTGAAAAAATGGAGATATTAGACTATTTTATGATTGCAAATGGTAAAGAATGTGATTAAAGGCTCTTTTCTTATGTCAAAAGTTTTAGTTTTCGAGGGTAATAGCTACGTATGTTGAAAAAATGAAAATATTAGACTATTTTATAATTGCAAATGGTAACGAATGTGATTAAAGGCTCTTTTCCTATGTCAAAAGTTTTAGTTTTCGAGGGTAATAGCTAGGTATGTTGGAAAAATGAAGATATTAGACTATTTTATGATTGTACATTGTAAAGAAAGTGCTTAAAGGCTCTTTTCCTATTTCAAAAGTTTTAGTTTTCGAAGGTAATAGCTACGTATGTTGAAAAAATGAAGATATTAGACTATTTTATGATTGCAAATGGTAAAGAATGTGATTAAAGGCTCTTTTCCTATTTCAAAAGTTTTCGTTTTCGAGGGTAATAGCTACGTATGTTGGAAAAATGAAGATATTAGACTATTTTATGATTGCACATGGTAAAGAATGTGATTAAAGGCTCTTTTCCTATGTCAAAAGTTTTAGTTTTCGAGGGTAATAGCTACGTATGTTGAAAAAATGAAGATACTAGACTATTTTATGATTGCAAATGGTAAAGAATGTGATTAAAGGCTCTTTTTCTATGTCAAAAAATTTAGTTTTCGAGGGTAATAGCTACGTATGTTGAGAAAATGAAGATATTAGACTATTTTATAATTGCAAATGGTAACGAATGTGATTAAAGGCTCTTTTCCTATGTCAAAAGTTTTAGTTTTCGAGGGTAATAGCTACGTATGTTGGAAAAATGAAGATATTAGACTATTTTATGATTGCACATGGTAAAGAAAGTGCTTAAAGGCTCTTTTCCTATTTCAAAAGTTTTAGTTTTCGAGGGTAATAGCTACGTATGTTGAAAAAATGAAGATATTAGACTATTTTATGATTGCAAATGGTAAAGAATGTGATTAAAGGCTCTTTTCCTATTTCAAAAGTTTTAGTTTTCGAGGGTAATAGCTATGTATGTTGAAAAAATGAAGATATTAGACTATTTTATAATTGCAAATGGTAACGAATGTGATTAAAGGCTCTTTTCCTATGTCAAAAGTTTTAGTTTTCGAGGGTAATAGCTACGTATGTTGGAAAAATGAAGATATTAGACTATTTTATGATTGCACATGGTAAAGAAAGTGCTTAAAGGCTCTTTTCCTATTTCAAAAGTTTTAGTTTTCGAGGGTAATAGCTACGTATGTTGAAAAAATGAAGATATTAGACTATTTTATGATTGCAAATGGTAAAGAATGTGATTAAAGGCTCTTTTCCTATTTCAAAAGTTTTAGTTTTCGAGGGTAATAGCTACGTATGTTGAAAAAATGAAGATATTAGACTATTTTATAATTGCAAATGGTAACGAATGTGATTAAAGGCTCTTTTCCTATGTCAAAAGTTTTAGTTTTCGAGGGTAATAGCTACGTATGTTGGAAAAATGAAGATATTAGACTATTTTATGATTGCACATGGTAAAGAAAGTGCTTAAAGGCTCTTTTCCTATTTCAAAAGTTTTAGTTTTCGAGGGTAATAGCTACGTATGTTGAAAAAATGAAGATATTAGACTATTTTATGATTGCAAATGGTAAAGAATGTGATTAAAGGCTCTTTTCCTATGTCAAAAGTTTTAGTTTTCGAGGGTAATAGCTATGTATGTTGAAAAAATGAAGATATTAGACTATTTTATGATTGCAAATGGTAAAGAATGTGATTAAAGGCTCTTTTCATATTTCAAAAGTTTTTATTTACGAGGGTAATAGTTACGTATGTTGGAAAAATGAAGATATTAGACTATTTTATGATTGCACATGGTAAAGAATGTGATTAAAGGCTCTTTTTCTATGGCAAAAGTTTTAGTTTTCGAGGGTAATAGCTACGTATGTTAAAAAAATGAAGATATTAGACTATTTTATGATTGCAAATGGTAAAGAATGTGATTAAAGGCTCTTTTCCTATGTCAAAAGTTTTAGTTTTCGGGGGTAATAGCTACGTATGTTGAAAAAATGAAGATATTTGACCATTTTATAATTGCAAATGGTAACGAATGTGATTAAAGGCTCTTTTCCTATGTCAAAAGTTTTAGTTTTCGAGGGTAATAGCTACGTATGTTGGAAAAATGAAGATATTAGACTATTTTATGATTGCACATGGTAAAGAAAGTGCTTAAAGGCTTTTTTCCTATTTCAAAAGTTTTAGTTTTCGAGGGTAATAGCTACGTATGTTGGAAAAATGAAGATATTAGACTATTTTATGATTGCACATGGTAAAGAAAGTGCTTAAAGGCTCTTTTCCTATTTCAAAAGTTTTAGTTTTTGAGGGTAATAGCTACGTATGTTGAAAAAATGAAGATATTAGACTATTTTATGATTGCACATGGTAAAGAAAGTGCTTAAAGGCTCTTTTCCTATTTCAAAAGTTTTAGTTTTCGAGGGTAATAGCTACGTATGTTGGAAAAATGAAGGTATTAGACTATTTTATGATTGCACATGGTAAAGAATGTGATTAAAGGCTCTTTTCCTATGTCAAAAGTTTTAGTTTTCGAGGGTAATAGCTACGTATGTTGGAAAAATGAAGATATTAGACTATTTTATGATTGCACATGGTAAAGAAAGTGCTTAAAGGCTCTTTTCCTATTTCAAAAGTTTTAGTTTTCGATGGTAATAGCTACGTATGTTGAAAAAATGAAGATATTAGACTATTTTATAATTGCAAATGGTAACGAATGTGATTAAAGGCTATTTTCCTATGTCAAAAGTTTTGTTTTCAAGGGTAATAGCTACGTTTGTTGAAAAAATGAAGATATTAGACTATTTTATGATTGCACATGGTAAAGAATGTGATTAAAGGCTCTTTTTCTATGGCAAAAGTTTTAGTTTTCGAGGGTAATAGCTACGTATGTTGAAAAAATGAAGATATTAGACTATTTTATGATTGCAAATGGTAAAGAATGTGATTAAAGGCTCTTTTCTTATGTCAAAAGTTTTAGTTTTCGAGGGTAATAGCTACGTATGTTGAAAAAATGAAAATATTAGACTATTTTATAATTTCAAATGGTAACGAATGTGATTAAAGGCTCTTTTCCTATGTCAAAAGTTTTAGTTTTCGAGGGTAATAGCTAGGTATGTTGGAAAAATGAAGATATTAGACTATTTTATGATTGTACATTGTAAAGAAAGTGCTTAAAGGCTCTTTTCCTATTTCAAAAGTTTTAGTTTTCGAAGGTAATAGCTACGTATGTTGAAAAAATGAAGATATTAGACTATTTTATGATTGCAAATGGTAAAGAATGTGATTAAAGGCTCTTTTCCTATTTCAAAAGTTTCGTTTTCGAGGGTAATAGCTACGTATGTTGGAAAAATGAAGATATTAGACTATTTTATGATTGCACATGGTAAAGAATGTGATTAAAGGCTCTTTTCCTATGTCAACAGTTTTAGTTTTCGAGGGTAATAGCTACGTATGTTGAAAAAATGAAGATATTAGACTATTTTATGATTGCAAATGGTAAAGAATGTGATTAAAGGCTCTTTTCCTATGTCAAAAGTTTTTGTTTTCGAGGGTAATAGCTACGTATGTTGAAAAAATCAAGATATTAGACTATTTTATAATTGCACATGGTAAAGAATGTGATTAAAGGCTCTTTTCCTATGTCAAAAGTTTTAGTTTTCGAGGGTAATAGCTACATATGTTGTAAAAATGAAGATATTAGACTATTTTATGATTGCACATGGTAAAGAAAGTGCTTAAAGGCTCTTTTCCTATTTCAAAAGTTTTAGTTTTCGAGGGTAATAGCTACGTATGTTGAAAAAATCAAGATATTATACTATTTTATGATTGCAAATGGTAAAGAATGTGATTAAAGGCTCTTTTCCTATGTCAAAAGTTTTAGTTTTCGAGGGTAATAGCTACGTATGTTGGAAAAATGAAGATATTAGACTATTTTATGATTGCACATGGTAAAGAAAGTGCTTAAAGGCTCTTTTCCTATTTCAAAAGTTTTAGTTTTCGAGGATCATAGCTACGTATGAAGAAAAAATGAAGATATTAGACTATTTTATGATTGCAAATGGTAAAGAATGTGATTAAAGGCTCTTTTCCTATGTCAAAAGTTTTGGTTTTCGAGGGTAATAGCTACGTATGTTGGAAAAATGAAGATATTGGACTATTTTATGATTGCACATGGTAAAGAAAGTGCTTAAAGGCTCTTTTCCTATTTCAAAAGTTTTAATTTTCGAGGGTAATAGCTACGTATGTTTAAAAAATGAAGATATTCGACTATTTTATGATTGCAAATGGTAAAGAATGTGATTAAAGGCTCTTTTCCTATTTCAAAAGTTTTAGTTTTCGAGGGTTATAGCTACGTATGTTGAAAAAATGAAGATATTAGACTATTTTATGATTGCACATGGTAAAGAAAGTGCTTAAAGGCTCTTTTCCTATTTCAAAAGTTTTAGTTTTCGAGGGTAATAGCTACGTATGT